>NW_007728804.1:318946-322430 GCF_000696425.1 Galeopterus variegatus | reverse complement strand
TCCCTTTTCTTACAACAGAACTAAGTTTCCATTCATTCTTTCATCATACATATGTACTTACTCCATGCACAGTATATACGGGATTTAAAATGTATTAATACAATGTATCAGTTAAAATATGCATAAAATTTTATAGTTTACAAACTGATATTTTGGGTTTGTAAGTGTAAGTCCCTGCTATACACCGCCTTTGCTGGAACAGAGCAATCTCTTGCGAAGAAGTGTTGTGATCTTAAACTCCAAAGAGCTCTCTTAGCCTTGGAACTGTGGTCATGAGAAAATTAAAAATGCATGTTCTTCCCACTCAGCCCCAAATCACGCACCACTAGCACTTACCACATACGGTTGTTATGGGGAATGAATATATCCATGCGTGTAAAGTGCTTCAAACAGTTCCTGCTGTATGGTGGATGGTATTTTCTATTATTATTATTATTATTATTATTATTATTATTATTATTATTATTATCATTTAAATATGATATTATTTTGTTTGTATGTTGCAGTATACATTCTGTGCCTTTCTTACATTTGCGATCAGTTACCTATTTGGATGGTAGGTTCTTTGAGGACAGGTGCTTCCTTTGTTTTCTGAATGGAGTGTGTGCGTCCTCAGATCGTATCATACAGGATAGCTAGTAAAACAAAAGCCCACTCCTCCTAAGGAAAGCTCTCAATACCATCTTGCATCTTCATTGCAATAATATCAATTATTATATGAGTGCAGTAGAATCAATAGGTACAAATTGAAATTCTCTCCACCAAACCAAGCCTGAAACATGGGAAAACTAAGCCTTCCAACATGCAGAGTAATCAAACCAAGCACCTTGTTATACAGACACATTTTCCTTGCTTTTTGTAGGTCTTTCACTCTGACAGTCTTCTAGAAAGTTTTCCCAAACTGAAGCAAAAACGGTGTTAAAGAAGATCGCCTTGACTTCCTATCAAGATGGCAGAATAGACGGTCCCCAGCATCACCCTCTTCCACAATCAACCAATTTACAACTATTACAAAGCATTGAACTGTCAAGCTGGGGCTGCTAGAGCTCAGGGGAAGAGGAAGAGATACCTACAGAGTTCATAAAGGCAGGAGAAGCCACAATGAGAGAAGGACCACTCCAATCATTTCGAGCCCCAGCCGCTTCAAGGCTGAGCTGGTGAGCTCATGGAGCAGGAGCTGACAAAAGCCACAGCTGTGCCCTTCATATGAAGTTGCTTGGAGGCTGCAAGGGAGAAGGGGGCCTTGGTGGTCCCCGGGCCAGCAAGACCACTAACAGGATTACTGTGGACCCACATGGGAATGAGGGGCTAAAGTGAAAAAAGGAGCCACTCAGAGGCAGATGAGTCATCCTGGGAGACCAGGGCATGGCCCGTCCTATGGAAAATGTTTGCAGTGTGGGGGTTGGGGAGACAGGCCCACCAGGGGAACACTGGGGCACAGCATAGACAACTGCTCTGCCCTCCAATCAGCACAGGACCACTCAGGGGAGACTGGTCAGGAATACAGAACTGCAGGGGGTGCAGTTGGCTGAAAAGACCCAGCCCAAACCAGAGTTTCCACACAACACAGGCATATCAGACCTCACCAGACCCAGAAGTGTTTACAAAGTCAATAATTAAAACCTGAGCTGCACAAAAAGCCTCCCCCAGAGAATCAGCAGCAAAGCAGAAATTCAGCTTAACCACAGAGCTCAAGTGCTGGTTCCCACAGGAACTTCCCCCATTTTAGAAGTAACCAAAGGACAACGAATTAATTCCAGTGCAGAATTTAAGTGGTGGGCAGCTAATTATCCAATGCAGAAGTGAAAGAAACCACAAAACACACACAGATCAGAGACAAAGTTCTGATATTGGCCAGTAAAGGTCTAACACCACCAAAGAACACCTATAAAACCTAGAAGGACTAGGTGTCACCCAAATTCCCAAGCAGGAGTGAGGGGAGGGCTGAGGGCCTCAGCCACTCCCCTCTGACGTCTGCATCCAGCCCAGCAATGCCCACCAGGGTGCAACTGGAGGCTCCTCAGGCTCCTGAGCCAAGGTGGTGGGGGGCTGAGCTGAGGGCCTCAGCCACGGCCCCCTAAATCTGCATCTAGTCCAGTGACAACCACTGAGCTGCCACCAGAAGTGTCCTGAGCTCCTGGGGTGGGGGTGCCGATGGCCTCAATCATGTCCCCCCAAAGTCCACATCCAGCCCAGCCATGACTGAGCCACCACTGGAAGCTGGGTTTTCCTGCTGGAATGCGGGGCCCTCAACCATGCTCCCTCCTCCTTCCTCTTCCTTCTACTGTATCCCCTCCTCTTTCACCTCTCCCCCTCCCCCAGCTGCTCCACAACATCTTAGAATGTAATAATAATAATAAATTAATTAATTAGTTAATTAAATATAAAAGATTACCTCATTTACTGAGAGTGCTCATGGACCACATATTGAATAACATTGCCTTTTACATTGAGGAAGATAATTTTTATACCATGACTACTAGTTTTTGAGAATAAAAAGCCTAAACAACTAGAAATCTGTCTCAAACAGAATTATATTGAGTAGAATTGACCCAAACAACAACAACAACAAAAAGGCTAAGAAAAAGGTTTTCTTTCTCCAGATTCAGTAGTCCCTACTGCCTTATTCGGGAAGACTTCTCCCTGGCAGAGCACAGAGGTGCTGAAAGGAAAGCAGATTTTTTATTTCCACCTTGTCCATTATACTAATGGGCAAAATCAGATCATGTTTTCTTTAGATTGTAGCAACCAAAGAGCAAGAGGTGAGAAGGTTCAGTTCTCTCATCCCTTTACAAATTAGATTTTCCATCATGAGCTGTAACCTTGACATTGCCCTCAATTCTGAATTTCTTCCTTTTGAGCATGGAAATCATATCATTGACATTATAACAAAACAGCTAGTTTTAGCATATGAATAACTCATATGAGAAACGAGGTCCTTTGCAATTCTCCTGGTCTCTCAATTTTATTCAAAGAACTCAAGCACTTTGCTTTCAAACACAGTATCTAGACATGTTTCTTAGATATTTGCTTAACCACATTATTTTAAAAATTAAAAAAAAGTGAAACAGTGATTTGAATGGATAAAGAGAAAACCTCCCTTTATTCAATATGACAAATTCTATTTTACTTCAATTATTAAAAAATTAAAATGATTGCAAAGACCATTGAGATGAGGTCAAGAAATTAAACACAAATAATTTATGAATGAGGAATGAAAACTTCTGAATATTAAATAATGAAGGAAGATAAAATCAGATGCAAAAAAAATTAGGATACTTAAAAACTTCCAATATGACAGTAGGTCCTCCCTTGAGAAAAGTTTGAAAACTAAGGTTTGGCTTGATTTCTTTCTTCCAACCATTGACGTAAAATTTAAAAATTCTTTCAATTAGAGTATGTCATGAAGAATATGTTAAAAATCTTAAATTTCAAGGAGTGATTTCATCTGTCACTCTTGGTTCATTCTCAGGCTTCAGTTTCC
>NW_007728804.1:316770-318243 GCF_000696425.1 Galeopterus variegatus | reverse complement strand
CTTTTTTTTTTTTTTTTTTTGGTGATAACAGGTAGAGGGGCTATATTCCTGTCCCAGTTAAAGAACCACAACGTAGTAGCAGCAGTTATTTCTCTTCTTCCCTTTGGTTATTAATTTTATTCAAACCACTAAAGATGGCTATGGTTAATGCCCTCTGTACATTTCCAGTTGACCCACGGGTGTATGACATGTGAGCAGGAACTGTCTGCAGAAACCAGCTGTGCTTGGAGAGGGGCAGGCAAGGATGTTGGGTGTCAGCTCCCAACAAGGCTGCTGCTTGCCTTGTGCTGATGGGTCAGTTGAACCAGCAGATAGAGAGGGCAAAGGAGGACAGAAGCGATGGTTGATGCCCTCAAGGAACTTGTCTCATAACTGGGGATCCTGAAATGCAAACTGCTACCCATAATATGAAAAAGAATGAAAAGAACTGCCATATGAAAAGAACGATAAAATGTGGACAAACATGGTGGAAGGAGACCTTAAATCTGACCGGATGATTTGGGAAGGCTTCACAAAGATGTATTTAGCCCAAACTTAAAAGATGGATAAAATTTTGATAAATGAGAAGGAAAGATAGGGCATTCCAACTGAGAAAAACAACAGCAAAGAACAGAAGCAGCACATGCTGAGTTCTAGCAGTGCAGGCGGCCTGGCTGGTTGGAAGACACAGGGATGAGACTGGAGCGCATCTCGGTTCAGGTGGCTTGGGCTTTAAATGCTGTGCACAGCACTTCGAACTGTGCTCTATAGGTGAGGAAAACTATTGAATCTTCAGTCCTCCTTCTTTGTCCTTATCTTCTCCTCCTCTTACTAATACTACTGCTACTGACAGAAGGCTCATAATAACAGCTAAGTGACGGGGTGTACCTTCTATCTGCCACACACTCATTTAAGCACTTTACATTAATTCATTTTAATCCTGTAATAGCTCTGGAATTAGGTACTATTGATATCATATTCAATTTCCAGATGAAACAACTGAGACACGGAAAGATTAAGTAGCTTACCTGCTATTACACAACTAAAATGTGAGAGTCAAGCAGTCTACGCCAAGGTCAGACCCTTACTCCTTCCTTGTGCTGCCTCAGGTGAACATTTGAAAAATGTGTATGGTTAGGACAAAACAAGCAGAAAAGAATGGTCTGGCCCACTGTGTTTGCTGGCATAGGAGCTGGCTGTGAGATCTCCCATCAAGGTTGTTCCTTGTCCAGGAGGCAATAAAGAAAAGATACCCCAAGAGTCCACCGTCCTGCCTGCATGAAGAGTCACCCTGCACCCCACAGAGAAAGATACACTCTGGTCATACAGAAGAAAGGGTATCATAAGAGAAACCCGGTGCTGGGGGGCCCAGGAAGAAGTTGCGTGAAGCAGGTTGGAATTAAGTCATCTACCGCACTGAGTCCCCACTTCTATGGCTTCTCTTGAAATTGGGAGCAATCGCCAGTCATACATGAGAAAACTAAAGATCAAAAA
>NW_007728804.1:306154-315567 GCF_000696425.1 Galeopterus variegatus | reverse complement strand
TAATTATGTGGTTCTAATATCTGCCCCCCTCATTGAACTGTAAGCCACATGTAGGAGACATCTCTATTGGTTTGCCACTCTATCACCAGCAAGGTAGCTGGCACATAGCAGTGTTTCATAAATATCTGTCAAATGAATGAATGGATAAATATGAGAGTTCAAAGGAGAGAGAGAGAAGTGGCATCCTCTTTAGGACATGGTTTTTGGCCTGTACTTTGAGGGACAGATAAAAATCCTAGTATATAACATTGTTGGAAGCAAATTTTAGGAACAAAGTGACACAAAAAGATACATAAGTAAGAAGGTATAGAGTGTGCTAGAGCATTTAGTTCAGTTTTGGGGACTAAATGGAGAGAGATATACCTACAAAGGTAATTAATATAACAAAATTAATATAACAAAAGGCTTACTAACATGCCAGTCTACAGAGGATGGGCTATGGTGGCAGGAATGTAGAGGAACTGAATGTTTCTAAGTAGAGCTGGTGCTCTGTTGATGCACTGGAAAATAGTCATGACAGATTGACTCTGTAGTCCATAAACTCTGAGAGTATAATTCTATGATGAAGTGGCTTGGTAAGAAAATTAATCTAGTTGATCCATGGAGAATGCATGAATCAGAAATAGGGAAAATCCTCAGGAAGTTGTTATATTAGGAAAGTTGTGAAATAATAAAAAAAAAAACATTAACTGGTAATGTAGGGTGAAAGCCTGTGTGGGAATCTTTAGGTTGTGATGAATTCTATAGAGAATGTGAAGGTAGCATGCAGGGATGTTTATAATTGAACAATGAACTACATGTGAAAGGTCATATGTGAAAGGTCAAAGATCAACTGTCCTGTAAGCTCCGTGAGATTAAGCCTCACATCATGCCGTTTGGCTGAATTCATTTCCTATTGGTGCTGTGACAACTTGTTACAAACTCAGTGGCTTAAAATAACACAGATTTAGTATTTTATATTTCTGAAAGTCAGAAATGGGTTTCCTGGGACTAACGTCAAGGTGTAAGCAGGACTGAGTTCTTTCTGGAGGCCCTAGGGTAGAATCTGTTTGCTTGCCTTTTCCCGCTTCTAGAAGCTTCCCACACTCCTTGGCTCATGACCCTGCATCACTTCAACTTCTGCTTNTGGCTTCTCTTGAAATTGGGAGCAATCGCCAGTCATACATGAGAAAACTAAAGATCAAAAAGGTTTCGTGATGCAGTTATAGAACTTGATAGGGTCAAAGCCAAGACAGTGAACCAGGATTCCTGATTCTTACACCAGAGCTTTCTTTGCTTAACAGAGTTGCCTCACTCATTTCAGAGCATGAGGGATGGACCCAGGGAGACAGACAAAATGTCATTAAAAAGCCATGACATGCTTTCACAGCCATAGTGGGAAAAAGTTAGTCAGTTAGGAGATAAACTTTCAGGAAATATGTTTAGCCTGCAGCAAAAGTACTAAGATCCAGATACTCTATTCACTACAAAACTTCAGCTTTAGGGATTTAACACCAAGTTTGACAGCTGATATAACCTCTTTAAATAAAAAGTGTCATTGACTATAAACCCTGAAGATGTTGTAACAGGTGACCCACTTTAAAAATTTGAAATCAATGCTTACAATTTGATCTTTTCATCTTTCACAAAAATTAAAGATACAGGTAAATAATTTGTTTCTTGTACTTCTTGTACTATTTATGAATCAGTGTAACACTGATCTCACCTGCTTTTGCAAGTTTGGCAGTGAACTACTACTATTTTTGTGACTTCATTTATGTAATCAATATTTCATGGGTGTCTACCATGTGCAGGTGTGTAGTTAGGTCCTGTGTATTGTATATTAAATGGTAGGCATGCTACATATACTAAAACAACACAAGGCTGACTCTGAAAGACACTGCATTGCAGTGGTTGACATCTTACATATTCCAAAGCCTCAAACCTGGTTCTCTCCCAGTGAATGGTTTTACCACCTTCTATTCTATTATTCAAGCCAGAAACCCAGGAGGTACCTTTCTTCTTTTGCCCTTAGTTACCATATACAGTCCTTCACCATGTCCTATTGATTTCAGCTCCTAAATTTCCCTCAATTCTGTTTACCTCTGTCCATTTCCACCATCACAATCACTGCTCGAGTCTAAGCTACCATCAGCTTGTGCCTAGAATTCTTCACTGATCTGTTTCATCCCTTTTGTCTTTATCAATTACAGTTCCTTTCCACCCTGTATTCAGTGATCTTTGTGAATTACAAATATGATTATTCCACATTCCTGCTTAAAATATTTCAATTGTTGGTCTTAAGATAAACATTAAAACCCTTTACATTTCCTGAAATGCCCTGAAAATTTTGGTTTCTTCCTATTTCTTTAATACCAGGCTGCTCCTCACACACTGTGTGCCAGCCATACCAACTTTCTTCCATTCTCTCAAGTACACCATGCTCCTTTCTACTATCTGACCTTTGAATAAACTGTACCCTCTGCCTAGGCCATTTCCTGTCCTCATCCCCACCTAACTAAAAACACTGAGATATCAGATCAGTCAGGAAAGCCTTCCCTGGCTTCTTATATGGTTAATTAGGCCAGTTGTGTGTTTTAATAATACTGTATTTTTCCTTTGAGCAATTATAATTTAACAACTAATTATGTGGTTCTAATATCTGCCCCCCTCATTGAACTGTAAGCCACATGTAGGAGACATTTCTATTGGTTTGCCACTCTATCACCAGCAAGGTAGCTGGCACATAGCAGTGTTTCATAAATATATGTCAAATGAATGAATGGATAAATATGAGAGTTCAAAGGAGAGAGAGAGAAGTGGCATCCTNTGACAACTTGTTACAAACTCAGTGGCTTAAAATAACACAGATTTAGTATTTTATATTTCTGAAAGTCAGAAATGGGTTTCCTGGGACTAACGTCAAGGTGTAAGCAGGACTGAGTTCTTTCTGGAGGCCCTAGGGTAGAATCTGTTTGCTTGCCTTTTCCCGCTTCTAGAAGCTTCCCACACTCCTTGGCTCATGACCCTGCATCACTTCAACTTCTGCTTCTGTTGTCATGACATCTGCTCTGACTCTGGCCTTTCTGCCTCTCTCATATGGGGACCCTTGTAGTTCCATTGGGTTAACCTGGATAACCCAGGATACTCTCCCCATCTCAAAATGTTTACCTCAATCACATCTGTGAAGTCCCTTTTGCCATGTCTGTAACATATTCACAGGTTCTGAGATTAGGATGTGGACATCTTTGGAAGGTCACTATTCTGCCTACCACAATGAGAATCCTCCTAATGTCTACCTCACTACCTATGTCTATCACATGCTTTGTAGTGAATAAATGAGTGTTAACTGTTCAGAGGATTTGAGAAAAGAAGATAAATGTAGAGCTATATACAACTTAAAAAATGTGTGAAAAAGAGCCAGTTGGTACTCATTCAATTAGAGAAGATAGAGATGTGGTGAAGAGCTACCAGGAACTGCTGATAATTTTAAGGGAACCAGGAAACTTGAATTGTTTTTATTCTTTGGTTTAGAATCTCAGGTATCCAAAGTAAATATCTCAAGTATGCAAACATGCCCTGGAACATGTCATTGTCACTTTATAGAAACCAATGACTCTGACCCATTATTTCTTACTCTCAGCCCACAGCTGAGTTTTCAGATTAATTGTGGACCTGTACTCGTTCATTCATTCAGCCATTTAGTCATTTTCACAAATTTTCATTAAGTTATCCCTTCATGGCTGCCTCTATCCTTAGTGCTAGGAGATTAAAAAAATGCACCTGTGTAGGAACCATCTGTATGTTTGGCAATTGGTTAGTGTATTAGACATTCAGTTAAATATTAAAAAACTCATATGATCTGACTCTAAGTTGTGGGGATATAAGATAAGCTGAGTTCTTGCTCCCAAAACAGAATGAATTTGCATTCTAGTGGAAGAATACAGACAAAAACAAATTAGATAATAAAGTGGAATGACAACTAGGAAGAGGCTGCATTCCCTAGAGGGTTAAGGAAGGCATAGTTGAGTAAGGAATATGTAATTTGAACCCTCAATAATATGGCACTTGTGAATTTGCCCTCTTAGTTTATGATGCAAGTGCTTGAGCCTTAAGTCATGAATTAGAGAAGCAGGCATTTATACGTTCAGTACATAGGCCACATATGGCACTTGTGAATTTGCCCTCTGAGTTTATGATGCAAATGCTTGAGCCTTAAGTCATGAATTAGAGAAGCAGGCATTTATACGTTCAGTACATAGGCCACTCTTATCAATACATTCCTTATTCACGAAGCGTGTAACTTGCACAGGTTCTCAAAGAATCCAATCACCCTCTCACTTTCAAAGCAAAGAATTACTAATTCAAAAGCTTTGTGCTCAGAGAGAAAAATTTATGGCTGCATTTAATTCAGCCCAGCTCTCTGATGTTTGAGCTCCAAGAAATGAGAGATTCTGACTTACAATGCAATTTTCTGCAGGGCAAATATTTCCTGTACACCCCCTCTTTCATCTCTTCTACACTGAGCAGTTGCCTACCAAAGCATTTCAGCCAAACTTTTCTGGGAAGACTGATAAAACTATTCATTAGCTAATGGATTCTTAAGATAATTAAATTGAATTTCCCCTTCTCCAATCCAAGTACTAAAAGAGCAAATTCTTCACATTTTTATTCCAGGACCCCAGCTCTCAACTCAAAATGAAGTAAACTGCCTGTAAACATGGCTATTGCTCAAATTCATTTTTGTCCATTCGATTCTTTGGTTCAATAAGAAATATATGTGAGTCTGCATTAGACATTGGTCTACTTGCATAGCAGGGAAGGAGGAAAGGAAATAATAAGTGAAAGAAGAGATATTAAAGTAAAATGAGAAAGTAGGGAGAAAGGAAGGAAGAAGGGGATGGAAAGGGAAAGAGAAAAGAAAACATCTTTCACATTCTGGGCTTATCCAAGCAACGTCTATGTTAAGTTGCAGAATGTACCAATATTTATTTACCAGTATGCTTTGCTCAGAAGCTTAGATCCTTCTTTAGGGCTGAGAGCAATGTCATTGTTGAACCACTCTACATTAATATAAACATCAGGTAGAAAAACACTTCACAGCATATATTTGATCAGCAAAAAACACAAATATTTATCCACCTCCCCATCTCCTTTTCTGAAAAGTAAAACAAGACAAAAATATTTTTGAAGTCAAATAACAATTACACTCCAATCAAAAACTTCCCTCAGGAGAAATGTACATGTGCAAACTATTTTAGCAACTTTAATAACTTATCAATGTCTAAGAAGGACAAATACTACCTGATACTGCTTAAATGAGGAATCTAAAATAGCCAAATTCTAAGAAGCAGAGCATAGGACAGCAGTTGCCAGGGGCTGGGAGAAGGGGAAACTGGGGAGATATTAGTCAAAGGGTGAAAAGTTTTAGTTATGCAAGATGATTAAGTCTTAGAGATCTACTGTCCTGCATAATATCTATAGCTAACATGGTATTATACACTTAAAATTTTCCAAGAGGGTAGGTCTTGTGTTGTGTTTGTAACACACACGCAAAATAATAGTAAGTAAAGAGGACAGCAAGCAACTTTTAGAGGGGAAGGACATGTTTATGACATAGATTGTCGTGATGGTTTCACAGGTGTATACATATCTCTAAATTCATCAAGTTGTATACATTAAATATGTACTGCTTTGTGTGTACTCAATAAAGTGGTTTTTTAAAAAAGAATTGAGACTCATTTCTGATTCCCGATGAGAATGTTTTAGGAAAAAAGGAGAAATTTCTCTAGGAGAATAAAGCAGATAGCAGGGAAGGATAAGAGGGGTTTTCCTTCCTAAAGAAACCTGGGGTAGGCATGGGAGGGGGAAGAAGGAGAAAAGTAAAACTAGATCTTCAAGTGCACAGTAGAGAGCTCTCCACGGTGGATGGGACTTGAGAGCTGTCAAAGGAGATTGTCCATGTAGGACTTATGCAGGCAGGGACTTGGAACATGGGGACTGCTAATAGCACAGAGGACCAGATTCAGGAACAACTTCCCGGTATTAGCAAAAACAAAACAAGATGAATTTACTCACACACATTGGCATCGCAGGGGAAAGAAATTCTGGAAACCTTTCAAAAAATTGGGATACGATGGAGCTAAATTAGCAGTACAACATCTCTCATTCCTGGAATGGGAATGACAGGTCTGGTTAATGCCTGTACCATCTCCACTTTCCTCTGGCTCTCCTGTCATCCTCTAAAGAAAAGTTGGTCTTGGCCAAACAGGTTCTGTACATAGAAAAATACCTAAATGATAAATATGCAGCTTGATGAATATCCAAAAAGCAAATGCACTCATGTAACTGCCACCCTCTATCCCACAAATAAATGGAATATTGGCAGCACTCCAGACTACCCCTTTGTGCTGGCTCAGCCATGATTCTCGCCCTGCAAGAATGTGTGCCCTGCAGGAAGGTGTGTAAACACCATCCTGTCTTCTATCATGACTGGTTATTTTTGCTGCTTTAAATTTTATATAAATGAAATTATACAGTGTACTACTCTGTGTCTGTTTTCTTTTGCTCAATGTGTGTTAGCAAACTTAACCATCCATACACCAATACTTCATTCATTCCCATTACTACATAATAGAATATTACCGCTATGCATTTACCATTAATTACATTTAGGTTGTTTACAGATTAGCAGTTGCTCAATGTGTGTTAGCAAACTTAACCATCCATACACCAATACTTCATTCATTCCCATTACTACGTAATAGAATATTACCGCTATGCATTTACCATTAATTACATTTAGGTTGTTTACAGATTAGCATTATTAAGAATGATGCTGCTATAAATATTATTTTATATTATTTAATGAACATATAGACTTTTAGGAATATATGCACTCTTCTAGGAATGGAATGAGTCATGCACACTTTCGGCTTTAGTAGATACTTCAATGCTCATAGTGTGTGAGAGTTCTAATTCATGTATTGCCAATATTTGGTACTGTTAATCTTTAATTTTAGCCATTCTGAGAATGTTTAGTACATTTTTGTGATATTAAGCTCTATTTCCGTAATCACTAATAAGTTTGAGCACCTTTTCATTGGATTGTTAATCCTTTGAATATTGTTTTGGAACTACTTCTTTGCCCATTTTTCTAATTGGTTATTTGTCTCTTTTTTTCCCTTTTTTTCTTCCTTCCTTCCTTCAATCCTCTTTCTTTTTTTACTCTCTCCTCTCTTTCTTTTGCACTTTCTAAATTTTCTTATGTTATTGTGGTCAGAGAATATATCTTCTATGATTTTAATCATTTTTTTTAAAAAAAGAAAAAAATTTAAACAAAACAAAACAAAAAAAGGCCGACCCCATAGCTCACTCGGGAGAGTGCAGCGCTGGGAGCGCAGCAGCGGGTTCGGATCCTATATAGGGATGGCTGGTGCGCTCACTGGCTGAGCATGGTGCGGGCGACACCAAGCCAAGGGTTGCGATCCCCTTACCAGTCACAAAAAAAAGAAAAAACCCAACAAAACAAAAAAGTTTATAGAAAGATTTCCATTATCTTTCAATTCTATTTTCCCATGAACTTTTTGAAGTACCCTTGTGTTTATATTTTATTTTATTGATATTTTTATGCAATTGTTTTTGCTAAAATTAGATATTTAATTTCTGCTCTTGATTTCTTTTTGTTAAGAAGACTTGTTGATTTGCTTAGAAATTAATTTGCCTTTGGAAAGTTTATTCATCTTCCTCTGTTGAAATTAATTCAATATTTGCATGCTTTTGGAAGACTTTAGAGAGCAATTTCAAATAATGGTAGAGATTATAAAATGAAATATGTAAATTTTAATGTTTTACATTTCCAGTTTTGTGAAAAATTGAAGCCCTACTTTCCACAGAGTACTTTTTCATCTCTTATTCAGTTTATCTATTTGTTATTTTAACACAAATGTGCATATTTCTTTAAAAAAAATACAGTTTATTATTAAGAGCAGTTTCAGATTTATAGAAAACTTGAAAAGATTATTTTTCTTAGTGTGTGAGAGTTATTTTTATACTCTGGTATGTTCTCTGCAAATTCTATGTATTGAAAATATTTTCTCATGCTCCATGTTTTGACTTTTTATTCTAACTGTCTTTTGATTAAAAAGTTCTCAATTTGAATGTAATTTATTAAACTTTTTCATTAGCATGGTGCTTTTCCTATTCTGACAAGAAATTTTCCTTATCCCGATGTCATAAAGATATTTTGATCATATTATACTTGAAAATTAATTCCTGGTGACGCCTATACTCAAATTTTTTGCCCACTTGATACTGTGTTGTTTTTGTTTTCAGTTATGAGTTCCTTATATATTTCAGATTTAAGTCCTTTGTCAGATATCTGTTCTGTAGATATTTTTCCCAGACTATGACTCGTCTGTTCATTGTCTTCACGTTGTCTTTCAAACAGCAAATGATTTTAAAAAAAATTGATGATCCAATTTATTTATCTTTTGTTGTATGGTTTGTACTTTTTTATAAGAAATCATTGCTAAGCCCAAGGTCACTAAGATTTTCTTCTATGTTGTCTTCTGAAATTTTTATTGTTTTCACTCATGTTTAGATCTATAACTTGAGTTAATTTTTCTATATAATTTTGGTTAATGGTTGAGGTTTATATTTTTGCTTATGAATATCTAATTGTTTCAGCACAATTTATTGAGAAGATTATCCTTTCTCCATCAAATTGCCTTGGGATATTTGTCAAAAATCAGTTGACCAAATACATGTGTGTGTGTGTGTGTGTGTGTGTGTGTGTGTGTGTGTGTGTGTGTGTGTGTCTATTTCTGTACTCTATTCTGTTCCATCCATATATTTTTATAATGATGCTATACTGTTTTGATTACTATCGCTTTCAGTTCTTCAGTCAGATAATGTAAATCTTCTAGGTTTGTTCTTTCTCATGGTTGTTTTTCACTTTCTTTATAAATTTTAGAATTAGTTTGCCAATTTTAAAAACAATAGTGGTTATCTAGGCTTTACAATATACATCTTTAATTACAGTCTACTTTTAAATAATATAATACTATTTAACATATAGTATAAGATTTTCAAAGTATAATTCTAGTTTCTCTTTCCCATTCTTCTGATTATTGTTGTCATGCATTATATTTTTTTGTTCTAATCACACTAAATAGTCAACAATTTTTTTTAAGTGATTAAATATAAAAGTGTCTTTTAAATTTATTTCATTTACATTCTTTCTAATTTTTTTATTTTTGTCTCTCTAATGTTAAAGAACATCTTTTAAATTTATTGTCACCCAAGTCTACTAGAAATGAATTTTCTCAGCTTTTGTTATTCTGAAAAGTCCTTATGCTGACTTGTTCTTTGAAAGATGTTTTCACTAGGAATAAAAGTCTAGGTTGATAGGCTCCCCCCCCCCCCCCCCCCCC
>NW_007728804.1:303172-305224 GCF_000696425.1 Galeopterus variegatus | reverse complement strand
AAGGCCCCCCCCCCCCCCCGCCAGTGAGTACTTTAAAGCTGTCACTCCATTGTTTTATGGAAGAATATAATTGATAAGAACCCTGCTATAATTCTTATATTTATTTCTCTATAATTAATATTTCTTTTTTCTCTTGAATTTTAAAATATTTTATCTTTACCTTTGGTTTCCAGCAGTTTGTGTTCTATTTGTTCCCTTGCTTTAAAAAAAAAAAAAAATCCTGCTTTTGATATTTATCATTCTTAGGGTTCTCTGCACTTCTTGCATATGAATTTTATTTCTTTCACTATTTTTGAAAACTTGTCGGCCATTATTCTTCAAATTATTGTTTTTCCACCTATCTCTCCTCTCCTTCTGGTACTCCAATTCCCTGTATGTTAAACTGTTTCATATTGTCCCACGGTTCTATGATGCTCTGTTGTTGGTTTTTTTCTTCTACATTTTTCTCTTTTTATTTTATGTGGATACTTTCAGTTGACATAACTTGAACACAGTGAGTTTTCCTCAGCCATGTTTAGCCTATTGATGAGCCTATCAAAGGATATTTAAGTGTATAGATTTTCATAACTTCCCTTCCCACTCTAGCAACTGGTGACATTTCCACACAAGTTTCTGTTTATTCATTCTATTTCACTGGGAACAATGACCTTAAGTAATAAACTTATGAACAATGACCATAACTAGTGAACTGGGATTTGATTTTATTTGGTGGTGAGCACAGAATTTCCCCAAATGCAAAGAACATAATTAACATGTCACTAATTCTGACCTTGGTTCTACAAGCACACTGAATAAGCGTAGAGTCCAGAATAAAGTTTATCTTTCATATAAAATGGATATACATTCTTTAAGTTTATGGAAAAACATTATTTTTAACATTCTGGGAAAATAAATTCAGGATAGAAAAGAAATTCCCACTGGTTTCTTTTGGTAGGTGAAATGGCAATATGAGAGAAGGTGGCAAAAGGTTCTCCGTCTGATTTAAAAAGCAGACATAACCTCAGCAGGCTTTGCCCAGAACTAAAAATTAAGAGCTCAAAATTGTAATCATTAGGTCACACAGTCAGCTTAATATAAGCACAGCCATGTTGACTACAACTCACCCTGTCCCCCAACCCCCCTCCCTTTCTCTCAAGGACAGAGCATTCTGATAAGAACACCTTGTACAGGATAGTGCATTCCAATAAGAACATCTTGCATGCAACAGAAAAACTGAGAAGCCATTATGGAATGCTGAGTGCTCAGAATAGTTGACCAGCTCACTCCTAGACAAACCCTATAAAGCCTCTGCTAGTCTGTATGAGGGCGGAACACTGGTCTTTGGAGTGAACTCCCTTGCTTGATAATGTTTGGCTCGCAATCTTTTATTCCGTTTGTCTCACTGACCTAACAGTAATCCCTCATCTGGTTCTGTGGGGAACTATAATCTCCAGCAAACGTCCATGCACCTTAATTCCTTGCCAGGAAAGTAAAGCTAACAATAAAGATGTTCTGCACTAAGATATTAAATGGATGAAGAGTATCCAGTTTCAAAGGAGAAAAAGAATTCTTTGAAAGAGTTTCTGTATAAAATGTTTATAGGCAACTCCAATCAAGTTATTGGTTTTCTGCCATATTCTTAGGTTTGAAACTTTAAAAAAATTAATTAATTATTTTTTATTGTAAATTTTTATGGGGTGCAGTTTGTTGTTTCAGTACATGCATATGTTATATAATAATCCAATTAGAAAATTTATCATTTCTATCACTGGAACATTTATCATTTCTCTGTGGTTATAACATTCAAGATCCTCTTTTCTGGCTATCTTGGAATGTACTATACAATGTTATTACCTTTAGTCACACAAGAGCACCAGAATTTATTATTATCTAACCACAACTTTGTACCCATTTACCAGCTTCTGCACCACCCCCTTAACCACGATTCTACTGTCTATTTTTTTTATTTTTTAATGAAAAAAACTTTATTTTTATTTAAAAACTTAAAAAATTTTTTATTTAAAATTTTTATTTATTATTAGCATATTCATATTTGCAAATCGTGATATTTCT
>NW_007728804.1:300640-301840 GCF_000696425.1 Galeopterus variegatus | reverse complement strand
TTTTTATTTAAAATTTTTATTTATTATTAGCATATTCATATTTGCAAATCGTGATATTTCTTTATGCCCTTTGTCAGACCTATCACTTTCTTAATTGATCCACGATTATTGTACATATTTAAGGAGTACAAAGTGATATTTGGGCACATTTATACACTGTGCAATAATCATATCAGGGTATTTAGCATATCCATCACCTCAAACATAAGTCACCTCTTTGTGTATGAAACATTCAAACTCCTCTCAATTAACTACTTGAAGTTATACAGTAATTTGTTGTTGACTGTAGTCTCCCTAGATTGCCATAGAACACTAGATCTCACTCTTCCTGTCTCTCTATGATTCTGTGTCCATTGACCACCCTCCCCCCATTCCTCTCTCTCTCTCCTCTCCTTACTTTCTTTAGTACCACTATTCTACTCTACACTTCTGTGAGATCAACTTTTTTCATTTCCACATATGAGTGAGATCACATGGCATTTCTCTTTCTGTGCCTGGCTTATTTCACTTACCATAAGTTTCTCCAAGCTCATCCATGTTGCAAATGGCAGAATTTCATTCTTTTTTATGGCTGAGCCATATTCCGTTGTGTACATATACATTTTCTTTGTCCAACTATCCATTGATGGACATGTTGGTACCAGATCTTGGCTATTGTGAATAGAGCAGTGATAAACATGGGAGTGCAGGTATCCCTTCAACATGTGATTTCTTTCCCTCTTTATATATATGCAGTAGTGGGATTGCTGGATCATATGGTAGGTGTTTCTGTAATTCCTTGAGAAACCTTCATACCATTTTCCATAATGGCTATTCTAATTTACATTCCCACTGACAATGTACTAGAGTTCCGTTTTCTCTGCATCCTCACAAATGCAGCCAGGATTTATTTTCTGTCTTTTCGATAATAGCCATTCTTACTGGGGTGAGATGACATCTCATTGTGGTTTTGATTTGCATTTCTCTGAGATTAGTGATGTTGAGCAGTTTTTCATATACCTGTTGGCCATTTGTACATCTTCTTTTCAGAAATGTCTATTCAGCTCCTTTGCCCATTTTTAATTGAATTATTTGGTTTTGTACTATCAGATTGCTTGAGTTCCTTGTATATTCTGGATATTAATTCCTTGTTAGATGCGTAGTTTGCAAATATGTTCTCCCATTCTGCAGGTTGTCTTTTTGCTCTGTTGGTTATTTCCT
>NW_007728804.1:284348-299628 GCF_000696425.1 Galeopterus variegatus | reverse complement strand
TGAGAATGTATAGATCTCTATTGTTTGCTATTGTTATCAGTGCTGGTGTCCCTTTAATTATTAGTCCTCTGGTTAAATGGCCTTTAGTGTGAAAGTAATCACAGCAGTACTTTTCCCAGTGTCACCTTGAACTTTCTCATTTATATCCATAAATCATTTAATAACTGGAGGAGAAGTTAGGACTCTGGAAAGCCACTTACTAGTGAAATGGAGATATATATGGCTTACCTGGCTGAAGGCTATTAGTGGGACAAGATGGTGTCTTGAGTGTATCTCTAGTTCTACATGGCTTCAGCAGATGCTTAACTTCTTGGAGATGGTAGGTGGAAAAGTAGGATACACACAAAGGAGTTGAACATGTAAAATTTAGGTATCATTTCAAATTAAACATGGTTTTAAGAGAATGTTTAGAAAGTATGTAAAAGTGTTTGAAATGTAATAGATGATTTGTAAGTGTGAGTTAAATCTGAAACTGAATCAAATAATCCATCAAGACCCAGACCTTAGACTCTGGTAAACTTCAACTGTAGTAAATGAAAGTAAAAAAGATGAAAACCACTTGTTAGATGAAATCAAGTACTAGCCTAACATAAATCTTTATGTACTCAGAGGCTTGGCTTCTGTGGAGTTGTATTTTCACTAACTCTTCTCCATATGTTAACTGATTTCTCTACAAGCCACTCTTCCCATTATAATAAAAGTGGGAATTCCTCAAAGCTCTGTTCTTAGCCTCTGGTTTTCCTTCCAGATAATATTTTCTTCCATAGAGACCATTCCACTCCATTTTTTATTATTTTTATTGATTATATATATTTGTGGGATACAGAATCAAATATCAATACATGTGCACAATATGTGGTGATCAAATCAGGATTATTGGTATACTCATGTTTATAAAACATAATCAATCTTCGTGACCCTTAACTAGTTTCTCACCAACCCCTCTCCCCCCTTCCCACTTTTAATAACCATAGTTATCTTCTATGGTTTTTTTTGAAAATTTAATGTATTATTGTGATTCTTTCATTCTTTCTTTCTTTTCTTTTCTTTTCTTTCTTTATTTTAGCTCCCACTTATGAGTGAGGACAGGTGGTATTTCTCCTTCTGTGCCTGGCTTAATCCACTTTACATAATCTTGTCTAAGTTCATCCATGTTGCTGCGAATGGCAGAAATTCATTCTTTCTCATGGCAGAGTAGTATTCCACTGAGTATATATATTACATTTTCCTTATCCAGTCATCTGTCAATGGATATTTAAGTTGATTCCAACTCTTGGCTATGGTAAGTAGAGCTGCAATAAACACAGGAGTGCAGATATTCATTTGACAATGATTTCCATTCTTTTGGGTATATACTCAGCAATGGGATTGCTGGGTTGTATGGCAGTTCTCTCTGCAGTTGTTTGAGGAAACTCCATACTGTTTTCCATAATAGTTGCACTAATTTACAGTCCCGCCAAAAGTGTAGAAGGGTTTCCCTTTCTCCACATCCTTGCCAGCATTTCTTATTCTCTGTCTTTTTGATAACAGCCAGTTTAACTGCAGGGAGATGATGTCTCAGTGTGGTTTTGATTTGCATTTCTCTGATGCTGAGTGATGTTGAGCCTTTTTTCATGTGTCTGTTGGCCATTTGTATGTCTTCATATGAGTAATGTCTATTCAGCTCCTTTGCCCATTTTCTAATTGGGTTACTTGTTTTCTTATTGTTGAGTTGTTTCAGTTCTTTGTATATTCTGGATATTAATCTGTTGTTGATGCATAGTTCGCAAATATTTTCTGCCATTCTGTAGGTCGTCTTTTTGCTCTGTTAATTGTTTCTTTTGTTGTGCAGAAGTTTTTTAATTTGATATAATCCCTTTTGTTTATTTTTTCTTTTGTTGCTTGTGCTTTTGGGTTCTTATTCATAAAGTCTTTGCCAGTCCTATATCCTGAAGTGTTTCTCCTATGTTTTCTTTGAAGAGTTTTATAGTTTCAAGTCTTATATTTAAGTCTTTAATCCATTTTGAGTTGATTTTGGTATATGATGAGATATAAAGGTTCAGTTTCATTCTTCTGCATATGGATGTCCAGTTTTCCCAACACCATTTATTGAAGAGACAGTCTTTTCCCCAGTGTATGTTCTTGTTGCCTTTGTCAAAGATCAGTGGGCTGTAAGTAGGTGGGTTGATTTCTGGGTTTTCTATTGTATTCCATTGGTCTGAGTGTCTGTTTTTATACAAGTACTCCACTATTGTGGTTACTATGGCATTGTAATATGGTTTGAAGTCAGGGAGTGTTATGCTTCTGGCTTTACTGTTTTTGCTCAGGATTGTTTTGTTGTTCCTTATAAATGTTAGGATTGTTTTTTTCATGTCTGTGAAGAATGTCATTTGTATTTTGATGGGGATTGCATTGAACCTATAGATTGCTTTGTGTAGTATGGACATTTTCACAATGTTAATTCTTCTAATACAAGAGCAAGAGCATGGAATGTCTTTCCATTTTTTTGTGTCCAATTGATTTCTTTGAGCAGCAATTTGTAGTTCTCATTGTAGAAATCTTTCATCTTCTTTGTTGAATTGATTCCTAGGTATTTCATATTTTGGCGACTATTTTAAATGAGCTTACTTTCTTGATTTATTTTTCTGCTAGTTTGTTATTAGGAGTATAAAAATACTACTGATTTTTGCATATTGAACTTACGTCCTGAAACTATACTGAAATCGCTCATCAGCTCTAAGAGTTTTTTGGTATAGTCTTTAGATTTTTCTCTATATAGGATTGTCATCTGCAAATAGGGACAGTTTGACTTTGTGTTTTCCAATCTGGATGCCCTTTATGTCTTTCTTTTGCCTGATTTTTCTGGATAGTACTCCCAATCCTATGTTTTTTTTTTTTTTTTTTGACCACTAAGGGGATCACAACCCTCTGCACATGGTGTCACCTGCACCATGCTCAGCCAGAGAACGCACCGACCATCCCTACATAGGATCTGAACCCACAGCCTCGTTGCTACCAGTGCTGCATTCTCCTGAGTGAGCCATGGGGCCTGCCCTCAATCCTATGTTAAATAGGAGTGGTGAAAGTGGGCATCCTTGTCTTGTTCCTGTCCAGTATCATTCAGGATGATATTGGCAGTGTGTTTGTCATATACGGCTTTTATCATGTTGAGATTCTTTCTTTCTATACTTAATTTTCTAAGAGTCTTTATCATGAAGGGATGTTGAACTTTGTTGAATGCTTTAAACTATACCTTACACCAATTGGATTTGGCAGAAATCTATAAAACATTTCATCCAACAACTACAGAATATACATACTTCTCATCAGCACATGGAACATGATAGACCACATGTTAGAACACAAATTGTGTCTCAACAAATTTTAAAAATGGAATAATTTCAAGTATCTTTTCAGACCACAATGGATTAAAACTAGAAATCAATAACAAACAAAACTCTGGAAATTATACAAACACATGGAAATTAAACAACAAGTTCCTGAATGGCCCATGGGTCCAAAAAGAAATTAAACAGGAAATCAAAAAATTTCTTGACACTAGTGAAAATAAAGACACATTGTACCAAAACCTGTGATATGGCAAAAACAGTACTAAGAGGGAAGTTTATTGCAGTAAATGCTTACATCAAAAGAATAGAAAGTTTTCAAATAAATGACCTAATGCTATACCTCAAAGAACTAGGAAAAACAAGAACAATCTAACCCCAAAATTAGTAGACAAAAAGAAATAATATCAGAGCAGAACTAAATGAAATAGAGACCTCAAAAATGATACAAAAGATTAATGAAATGAAAAGTCGGTTTTTTGAGAAGATAAACAAAATAGACAAACCATTAACACGGCTAACTAAGAAAAGAAAAAAGAAGACCCAAATCAAAAAATCAGAAATGAAAGAGGAGACATTATGACTGATACCACAGAAGTACAAAGAATCATTAGAGACCATTACAAACAACTAGAAACCAACAAATTTGAAAACAGGGAGGAAATGGATAAATTTCTGGACACATACAAATTACCAAGACTGAACCAAGAGAACATAGAAAACCTGAACAGACCAATAACCAGCAATGAGGTTGAAGCAGTAATCATCAGCCTCACAACAAAGAAAAACCCAGGACTGGATGGCTTTACTGCTGAATTCTACCAAACCTTTAAAAAGGAATTAATACCAATTCTTTTCAAACTATTCCAAAAAATTGAAACAGAAGCCATTCTCCCAAACTCATTCTATGAGGCTAGCATCACCCTGATACCCAAACCAGGCAGATACAACAAAAAAATAAAACTACAGGCCAACATCTTTGATGAACATAGACACAAAAATCCTCAACAAAATATTAGCAGTGAGAATGCAGTAACACATCAAAGAAATTATACACCATGATCAAGTAGGATTCATCCCAGAGATGCAAGGATAGTTCGACATATACAAGTCAATAAATGTGATACACCACATCAACAAAATCAAGAGTAAAAACCATATGATTATATCAAAAGATGCAGAAAAAGCATTTGACAAAATTCCTCTCCATTTTTATTAATGATAATGGTCACCACAAAGGTAAGATGGGAGAATCTTGGTGGAAAGGAATCAGAGACCCCTGAACAATGAGTCATCTCTTTTACTGAGTTAAGTGTCTTGGATCCTGTTGTGCCTTGTCAGTGGCCCAAGCAGGTTTTGAAATGCTGTCCCAGTACATGGACCTCAAAGACCCACATTTTTCATTATAGGATATTAGGATATTTGTTGTCAGTCAAAAACCTAGTACGTGTTCACTTCCATAGTGGGCCAGAGAGAAGAAAGAGTAAACACAAGAAAGCTCACACCTTTCAAAAAGTATTCATTTTCAAATTGCAATATGCACAAGTCTATGAGATAATAGTCTCTGCAGCTTCTGGAGAAAGGGACTCCAATAAGGCCATGTTTGTATCCATAGCACCTAACAAAGTGCCTGGCATATGATAGGAGGTCACAAAATGAAAGTAAAAACTGTGCCTAAGGTGCTTTTTCACTTGGCCTAGAGGGGTTCCTGCGGTCACGTGGAACTATTAGGCCTAGTCTGTGAATGGTTTTGATAATAGCACCCATGCTAAAGAGAGTTCAGCCTGCCTTCACCTGGCTACAAACACCTCCTCACTTCTCCTCTAGAAAATGTCTAGACCTCTGCTCTGATTTGTACACCCAAAGACTTCCCTGGTCAGTCTCAGACTTAAGATTTTAGGACCTTCTTCCCTTCTACAGAAATTCCATCTTACTTTCTTCACTTATTGAGTTGAAACAACACACAGGATTTTATGTTGTTTTGTTCTGCTACTCTTTCTTCTATTTACAAAAACTGCCTTTATTTGGCAATTAGCAATTATTTGCACTTTAAGAAAAACTACTTTCAATGGGAGACATTGATTTAGAAGGCTTTTGAGTCAGACAACCTGTGTTCAAATGCCAGCTGCACGTTACTAGCTGTGTAACCATGAGAAAGACACTCAACCTCTCTGTGCCTCAGTTTTGTTTCCTCATCTGAAAAATGTATATAATCATAGTACCTACCTCAGAGGATTATGGGAAAGAAATATGAAGTTTAAAATAGTGCCTAGAACATGGTAATCATGTTAATAAATGTGAGAAATTATTTATTCATTTATTTTTGTTTATTTTAACTTGAAACAGAAGCATCAATGCATGAGAAAAGTATGATGCATGATCCATAATCCCCCAAGACTGAAATCAACTACTTTCCAGAGGACTTCCTACTCCCTGAAAAATATCTATTCCCCAGCCTCAGGTTGCTCTCTTAACCAAGAGTCCCTTTTCTAGGAACCACTGCTGTGAACACATTGTCCTCATTTCCTCCACCCCCAAAATAAAACAAATGGATTCCATCACAAAAACAAATTTAGCCATCATCGCTCACCTGGATTGCTGCAGAGCCTTCTACATAGTCTTTTTGCTTCTGCACCCTCTCCCTAAATCCTGTCTTTCCTCAACATGGAAGCCAAGTAATTCTATCTAGATTTAGATCAAGTCATGTTATTTTGCTTGAGAAAAAGGTCAAAGGCCTTTCAATGTTCTTCAAGGCCCTAAATGACCTACCTCTCCCTGCCCCATACCTGTATGATTTTATTTCTAACTCATTTCAACATCAATTATGTCAGGCACGTGCTTACCTCAGGAAATGACACTGATGCTTCCTAGTCCCAGGATGTTTTATGTCCAAAACGTCACATGGGGAATTGCTTCACTATTGCATCTTTTCTCAGATACCCACTTCTCCATGAAATCTTTCCAAGCCATCCTTTTATAATTTCCCTTCCCACCCTTTTCCCTTTTCCCCTATTCAGGTTTTCATACCCCCCCCCCCCAAATAACTATCACTCTCTAACCCAGATATAAGTCTCTTACTTATTACAATTTTTGTTTGTGGTTTGCTTTCCCCACTAGAATATAAGCCAGGCAGAGTCATTGTCTGTGGCATTCACTGATGCATTCCAAGCATCTAGAAAAGTGTCTGGTGCAGACTGGGGCAGCAATAAATATTGGTTGGATAAACTAATGAACTGTGGTTTAGCACATATTTTATGCTAGATTTTGTTTTGGGCATTTCACATAGTTATTATGATTCAGTACAGTGGCTGAGACAAGTATAACATTACAATTTCTGATATTCAAAATCCTGTATTAGATCATCTCTGAAAGAATAACATTCATTTCAAATCACTGTGAGGGCATTTCTCCAAAAAAGTGCATGCTATTAATTGAGAAACCTATGATTAGGAATACCAGGGAATGAGGAATTCATTTTAAAAGGTAAGGTATTTTTTTTCTCTTTAAAGAAAAGAATTACAGCAGAACCTTGTGTCTAGAATACACCTGAATATACAGATGTACCTCACATTGAAGCAGATTTTATAAAGCACTCTCTTACATTTCAGGCATGTTGTCCCCCTTAATTTATTGCTAAATATTGACTGGTACAAGAACTATTGCAGTAGAGTATTTCTAACAGAGTAGGCTCATTAGATTGCCCCCCTTATCCCGAAATGTATTTGGTAGTCAAGGTCTGACTAGAGTCCTAGAGCCTCACAAGTGTGATTATCTAGCGACATACTCTCTTCATGGCAGTCTACAAATGTCCGTAGACCAAAGAACACTTCTCAACTTTTAGGGGTTAGTTGTTAGATTACTTCAACTCTCCTCTGGAAACTTCATCTGATGATGTCTTCATCAATCTGACCTTGTTTAGACTGTTTCTGTGTCTAATTTTCTTCTTTCTTACTTATCTATCAAGAAAATTGACATTGATTCATGAGCAATAACTACACTGTGTTTCTGCATAATCTTCTCCTCGGTATTTTCTCTCAAAGCATTATTCATTCAGCCAACAGATTTTTATTGAGCACTTACTTGCTACCAAGCACTGTTGTAAGGCTCTCAAAGTAAGCAGTGTGGAAGGCAGAAAGATCCCCGTTTTCATGAAGCCAGTTCTCCAGGCCAAGTCTTGTCCTAACAGGATTCTCTGTACCTCAGTTCTGGTTGAGGCCTTTCTGTCTCTTGGGTGGATTGGTCTAGCCCAGAAGTCCCCAAACAGGGGAAATTTTGTCCTCCAAGGGACATTGAGCAATGTCTGCAAATACTTTTGATTGTCACATCTGGGGGTCGAGTGGGAGGGGGAGGTGTGACAGTAGCATCTAAAGGTTAGAGGCTAAGGCTGCTGCTAAATATCCTACAATAAACAGAGCAGCATGTCACACACACACACACAAAATTGGCTCAATATCTTAGTAGTGCTGAGGTTAAAAACTCTGCTCCAGCAGAATCATAAATTCCTCATTACCAGAGACTTCCCACATTGCAAGTTGCATTAGTTAAGCTTGTAGAATCGTGGTGATATTAACAGCATAGTGATGCTGGAAATATTCAAAGCCAGGTTAAAAGAGAAAAAGATGAGTTTATTTTTCTGAACGTGAGGAATGTTTTTGAACATACTTACCAGGAGTTAATACTTTTCTCCCAGAATATGGCAAATGCAAAAGCAAACACATAGAAATTGACTTTTTCACATTTATGTTATCTTCATCTTCATTTGCTGTCAACAGACATGATAGTGTGAGGGTATTTTAAATTCTGCTGCCCAAGTTCTGCTGTTAGAGGCAAGAATATGCCACTCAAGCTGAGGCCACCTAAGTCAGCTTCTAATAAGCCTTGGAAAGCCTGGGAAGAGTGGGTTCTCCTATTCTTGATTCAGACTCTAGATGACACCAACATAGTCTTCCCTGTGTAAATGTCTCCTTCATTCTACTTCTCCAGCATCATGTACGTCCCTCTCAAACCTATACTTTTAAAGGATTTATGAGTTACTTATCATTTACTCTAGATGACACCAACATAGTCTTCCCTGTGTAAATGTCTCCTTCATTCTACTTCTCTAGCATCATGTACGTCCCTCTCAAACCTATACTTTTAAAGGATTTATGAGTTACTTATCATTTCCAGAGATATAAATGCTAAGGATGGATATGCTTATGACACAGGACATCTGGATTAGGGTGGTTACTTCTCTATAGAAACAATTATAATCAAATTCAGAAAATATTTGGTTATTCTTTTAATGATTACAGAGCAATAATATTGGCTATCCATGATTTGGGGAAGTTGTCCAGGATTTATCTTCCTAAAATGGAAGCCAAATTTTTGCTGTTACTTCTTCAAAACAAATGAACAAATGAACAAACCAACCAATCTGTGCTGTCCCCTACTCCATTGCTTCTCACCCCATAAAAAATGTCCAAATACCGTAGTCTGGCATTCACTATCTGAACACAAACTGTCTTCCAGATAGTTTTGTTTTCCTTGTTTCTCTGTTTCTTCCTCTTGGTTTCAAGAAGGAGATGTGAGAAGGTTCGGACTAATTGGCAGCATGTCCCTTGCGTTCCATTTATAAACATCTCATAAATACCAGCTGAAGGTCGATCACGCTTGTGGCTGTGCTGGCCATGAGGGATGATGAGAGGGGGACTGCAGGGTGGACACGTTTTTCAGAGTAACTTCTGGGAGACTAAGGCAGGACTTGGGTCATAGTCTAACTACATATGTTCTTAGATCATATCCTGAAGGCAGCCCCGCAGAGAGTTGTTGAGCTAGAATCCTGGGTAAGAAGTCCACAGTGCTTCATTAATCCAAGAGGCTACGTGAAAATGGGACCTAAGGGGAACTAAAAAATCAGACAGAGGAGTTGTTGAATAGACAAGTAGAAGATTCCTCAGAGCAATCCTTCCTGTATCAATAACCACAAAAATTTATAAGAATAATTTCAGTTCATCTTAATGATAATCTAAATAAATAATGTAAATTTATTTGAGGTCATTTAGATGTCCAGTGACCTTAATTTACATTTTCCTTATGCCTAATGATGTTGAATGTCTTTTTTTTTTCATGTATTTAATGGCCATTTGAATATGTATTTTTGTAAAATGTTTCAATGTGCTTCCCATTTCATTTGTTGTTATTTTGAAATAATTGTAGATTCAGAGGAAGATCTTATTACAGTCTACTGGTGTTGACATTTTACCAGATTAAATAAGATTTAGAGACCATCTCCCCTTTAAGCCATTTTAACCTTCTCCATTTATCGTATAATAATATTAAATATTTTTTCTATGTACATTGAAAATCTCATCAGAACAGTATTATCATTTTTGTCTCAATCAACAAACATAATTTAGAAACTCAAGAAGATAATGAAAGTTATTATACTTATTCATCTTTTCCTCTTTTTATTGCTCTTCCTTCCTTCAGGATGTTCCAAGATACCTTCTTTTACATTTTTCTGTTTCAGAATTTCCTTTAACAATTATATTAGCATAGGTCTGCTATAGTAACAAATTCTCTTAATTTTATTTCATCTAAGCATTTCTTAATTTTTCCTTCATTCCTAAAGGATATTTTCATTGGATACAGAATTCTGAGTTGACAATTCTTTTCTTTCAGCCCTTAAAAAACTCTACGCCAATTTCTTCTGGGCTCAATAACTTCTTTTCGGAAATCCTTTGTCATTCAAATTATTTTTCCCTGTAAGTATGGTATTGCTTTCCCTGATGATTTCAAACATTTTTTCCTTGGTGCCTCGTTACTGTTAGGTTTGGGGGGAGAATCCAGCCTCTTCACTTGGTCTCTGCTTATACCCTATGAGACATGATACCTTGTGCCTCCTCCCCTCACTGACTTCACTGACACTGCAAGGTAGGGGCAGTGCCTTTTAGTGCCCAGTGGGAAGAAAAATCCTGGCTCCCTCCTTAAACCTGTCTGACCCCACCCAGATGCCTCATCACACACAGCCAGGTGAGGGTGGACGTCTCAGTTCCTCCACTCGACCTTTGCTGACCGAGGTGGGTTGAGGCCACAGTTTTTCCTGTAGTGTTTGCCTGAAGTAGGACAGTTACTGTCTAAAAGTTTTATGTCTTTCTGTGCTGCTTTTCTCTTGTTCCTTTGACCAGAAGAGTAAGGTTTTCTTGGGTCTTTTTTTGCCTGAACCCATTGGTGTTTCCAGTATTTAAGCACTCAGCCTGACATATATGACACAAAAAGAAAACCTGGGGAACTCATTGCTGTGCTGTTGTTCAGGGCCTGAAGTTTCCTGGCCAGTGTGCCTTTTTCCTGCCATTTCTCAGAGTATTCTTATGTTTTTCTTATATGTAATATCTGGAGTTTTCAATGGTACTTAGTGGAAGTAACAGAGAGAAGTTCATCTACTATATCTTCTCTAGAACTCAACATCCAAACCCATTTTAAAAATCTATTCGTTTGTCTTTTTATGGAGTTACAACAATTTGGGAAAAGCTGACATCTTTAAAATATTTAATCTTCCAATCCACAAACATGGTTTATATCTTCCTTTATTTAGATCTTGTTGAATTTCTCTCCGTAATGTTTTGTGGTTTTCAGTGTAGATTTTAAATATTTTCAATTCTAGAATTTCCACATTATAAAAGTTTTTATTTCTTCCTTGAAAATTCTCATCTCCTTACCCATTATATTCATTTTCCTTTAAATTGGTAATAGCTGTTTAAAACCCTTGTCTGCGAATTCCAGTATCTGGATCATCTCTGTGTCTTCATCTTTGTTTTTTTTTCTCTTAATAATGGGTTACATTTTCTTTTTCATTTTTAATGTATCTCAACAGTTTTTAAATTTTATTCTGGATATTATGTTTTAAAGGACAGTGAAGACTAAGTATGATTTTCTTTTGTTTTTATTTTATTTTGTTTTCCCTAGAAAACACATTTCTGTGTTCTCAGTGACTGCTAGACTAGGGGCTGCTTATTTATATTTTAAGAAGGATCATGTTTAACTGGTATTGACTCACAGCTTTGATAGATTAAATTCAACTCTCACACCACTGCCACCAAGTTACTTCCTCGTATCTGAGCTACAAAGGAGCTGTGGTGCAGTTTCAGATAGGTTTGATTAGTCTTTGGATTCAACCCCACCAGGGTTCCAGAATTTAAGCAACACTAGAGCCACTAACTCTCTCTGCTTTCCAGCACCTTCTTATGAATGAGTATTATTAAGCTGAATGATTATATTTTTGCATTTAGAGATCTTCTAGATTTTGATCTATTTTGGCATCTCCCCCTAAGTTTGAAAGTTCAGCGTGTTTTACTTTTCTTTGCAATGATATCTATTGTAGGTTTGCTCACCCGCTTGCTCAAACCCAGACCAGGTGATTGAACTATGTATGGAAGTTGATGCAGCCCTCTACTCAGCTATAAAGGGTTCCCCCCTCTCTAGATTCCAGTTCGCCAACATTTCCTTGAGTCCACAGCTTTTTGATAACTCAATAAAAGTGTAGTGTTTATTTTACCTTTATTTATTGTTGTTACCATAGGAGCAAAGATATTTTTCATCCTTTAGCATCCTTACTAGAAGTTAATGAAAGCATTGTTCACTTGCGCAATTAGATTAAATTGTGGTTAAGCTGCAGTAGAGAAATACTTTCATCCTCTGTTGAGGGTATATAAATTGGTAAAATCTGACTCCTAATAAATTTGTTAATATATATCAAGAACTTCTAAAATGTTCAAACCTTTTGACTGATTTTTTTTTTCGCCATCTAAGCAGAAGTCCTAGGGAAGTAATCACAATCATGAGCAATTATTTATGTCCCAAACTGGTAATCACAATAGTGTTTATAATAAGGAAAAACTGGAAATCCCTCAAATCTTCAACAAAAGAGAAATGATTAACTATATTATGGAGAAAACACATAATAAAATATCATTAGCTATTAGAATTATTTTAAGACCTTTTAATAATGTGGTAATTAATTGTGATATGCTGTTAAAATTAAATGAGTAAGTACAAGGATAAAACCTATATTTGTTTAATCTCAAGTATATAAAAATACAAATTCACAGAATATACACCAATATATCAAAATAATAGCTTTAGTATTCTTATATCTTCTATATGTTTCTGTAATTTACTAATATTTTACTATGATAACTGTGGGAAAGCTAGACATCCAGTATTGGAATAGCCTAGAAACAAAGATATAAATGGGCAAGTGATTAGTCTGGGAAGGAATAGGCATGAAAACTGAGGAAGAAGAGAATAGAGCAAAATAATAGATACTGTGCAAAGCTAATATAGTTAAAGATACAGTGAAGGAGACAATGCCCTTTTTAGGAGACATGTTACATGTTTTGAGGGATACAGTAATGGTAGGAAATGTTTGGCTAATTAGTAAGTACAGGCTGAGTTAATATTAGATACATGCTAGGCCAAAACAAGAATGGAGGAATTTGTACATTTTTCACACTGCACAAGGAAAACAGGTAGTAGTAAGTGCTTCTTGTGAGTCATAGCTTGCTTGAATTTCAACTGGTTGCATGTTGTAACCCAATGTTCTATCACAGGCAAGTAAGAATGGGCCATATCAGGCTCCTCCCAGGCTTTACGGATTTGAGTTGCATTCAGTAGCTTGTTTAGTTTTTCATAAAATTGTACTCAATAGTTAAGACAGACTTGTATGATAGATTTTGTTTTAAAGGAGAGGAAATTTAATTATTCTGTTATGGTATAAATTATAAATAATATAATTGTAAATTAATATAAGAAATTATATTTCTACAATTAGTAATATTGTTAATAACAATTTAGTAACATTATTATAATAGACAAAGAGGAAATTATAGTATAGTGATTAAATTGTGGATACTGAAGCTAAATTGCAAAGGTCTGAAATCAAGTTCTACCACTTACGACCTTCGTGACCTTGGACGGATGACTAACCTCTGTTTGCTTCAGTTTCTTCATCTGTAAAATGGGAGTAAGAGTGACTGCCTTCTAAAGTTAAAGTGAAGATTAAATGACATGTAGTAAGGCATATGCTGATATTAACGATTCTATTATTATACATCAGTTATGGTTTTCCTTTTTCTTTGCATCAAGGACAGGGTGCAGACCCCTGGGAATGAGAGTTAGGAAAGTTGAACTGCATGTTAGCACCTCTGTGCCACTGACACGGTCCAGTCTTAACAGGCAACATCAGTTTCCACTTTCTTAGCTCCCTAAGCCACATGTGTCACTAGTTTTCCTTCCATGGTGTGATTTTCCAAGATGTACTAATAGAATAATATCTGAGTTTGGATACTAAGTGTAGCACAGATACACGCATCTGGAGCTGATGGAAAACATTCTTCTCCATGGTGTGATTTTCCAAGATGTACTAATAGAATAATACCTGAGTTTGGATACTAAGTGTAGCACAGATACACGCATCTGGAGCTGATGGAAAACATTCTTGTCAACATTTACTAATCCAAGAAAACATTTTATTTAATGCAAAAGATGTAGGTGGGAAAGAGAAATGAATTTATTTTTTCAGAATTAAAAACCACAAATGTAGCACATACGTCAGTCACTAGCCTCCCACATTACATTTTACTTTGCAAGTTTATTCATAGTTTTGGTCTCAGTGCAAAACTTCTGACCAATCTAGTGTATTAGAGTAGTAAAACTACTAAGTCATCTTTCTTCTGTTGGCTCAGTTAGAATACATTTTTTTTTGCTTTTGATTAGAAATAATTTTATAGATCTTGCTTATACAATTTCTATTATTTATGAAGAAGCTATGTTGTAATGTAAAATGGGAACAATAATTTTAGATATAGAATTTAATCAATCTACCAGAAAGATTAATTCAGCAGCTTCTATTTGTCAAGGTCTGTGCTTGATGCTGTGGGTGATGCTGTTAAATTATAAGGCATGATTTCTTCTCCCACAAAGCTGACAGAATTCAGCCCATGGGATGTCAGATAGGCCTTCAGTGTTCATGAAAATAGTTTTGGCCATTCATAAAACTGAAGCTAAATTGAAAATTTATCATTTTAACTCAAGTAAAATAAAAAGCAAATTAGATAAATACCTTCTCACGCTCCCTACGAAAGAGCCCAGGACATATCATGGGCTGAGTCTGAGTTCCTAGGGAGGGACGAGGAACATCCTAATGAATTTTTCAAAAGTATATATGGGAGAATAATGGGGGAGCTGATAGGGATGGCATACTGAGAAAGGCACTGGTGATTTTGCTTGTGTGGTTTGAAAAACACCAATGATTCCAGGTAGAGGAATCCCTTACCACCTTAAACTTTCTGTGCAAAACATGATAGAGATACAGGTAATCAAAATGGAAACACCTATTGTCAAGCATCTAGTAAATTTAATAATGAGTGAATGAATGAATAAATGAATGGGCAAAGATGTTGTGAAAAAATATTTGGCACAAATATTTGACCCTCAAAAAGTGGAAGTGATCTGTAATAAGAATACAAGAGTACCATATGGCAAGCAATGAGGTAATGAGTAACAACAATGATTAACATCTATTAAGTGCTCTGATGTGCCAAGAGTTTTATAAGCATTGTCTTAGGTAATGCTCATAACAGACTAATGAGTAGACATTATTATTCCCATTCTACAGTTTAGGAAGCTGAGACCAGTAAACACTAGACTGGAGTGTGCACCTAAATCTGGTGGACTCCAGAGCTCACACTTTTCACCATCAGCTGCTACTCTCTTAACAGAAGTTGAGGTCTGACTGCTGTCATCATATATTGCTTTCCAGACTGGCGAGTATGATAATGTTTTAATATTGTATTTTGGAATTTATTTTTTTAATTTTTTTTTTCCTTTTTGTCTTTTTTTCGTGACCAGCAACGGATCGCAACCCTCAGTGCTGCACCCGCACCTCGCTCAGCCAGTGAGCAGCCGGTCTGTAT
>NW_007728804.1:281251-283921 GCF_000696425.1 Galeopterus variegatus | reverse complement strand
GGGCCGGCCCAGTATTTTGGAATTTTAAATGACAATTTCATATTTCCACCAGGGCTCCCATCCACACCACAAAATACTGTATTTAAATATGCTGGGAAAATGAAGTGATCATATGTATATTACGAATAGACTCCTCCCAAGTGACAGGGTATCACCCAGAGGTCAGTTATCCACATAGGATTAACAAATAATTCTGATAAAAGTACTCATCTCCTGAACACAATGTCAAACTACGTCTTGCAGCAAACTCATGAAAATCAGGCCTGTGATTGGACAGGAGTGCCAGAGGACCTCATTCCCAGGATTATGCTCATTCATTAGACCATAATACAGTCCCTTTTGGCTTACCAGGAACAGTGAAATTGCTCAGATGGGAAGTTTTGGGGTTTGCATAAACATGTTTGTAATAAAAAATAATCTCACAAAGCTTTCCTATTTTGGCACAGCTCAAAATAGCCTCCAACCATTCCAATGTCCTCTCCACATTGCCTCCAACTGTCTTTAAAAGCTCACTCGCAATCCTGGAGATCCTCTGCTGAAAAAGCCCAAAAGCCTTTCCAACTCAGATCAGTAGTCAAGGTATTTCAAAATCTGCATACTTCATCCTCAACAACACCTTCTTCTATTTGCCTCAAACTGTGCCATTTCCCAAATATTCCATATCCAGTTGGTCTTTCATATTCCAGAACTGCCATTGTATAACAAAATGTGTGTATGTTCAAGTCCTGCAGTAGGCCTTGAGGAACCCACATATAGGAAAAGTTAGCCCTCCGTATACAAGGGTCCTGCATTCCACAGATAGTGTATTTTCAATCCTTGGTTGGTTAAATCCCTAGAATTGGAACCAGCATAGAAGTGGACCCATGCAATTCAAACTCTTGTTGTTCAAGGGTCAACTGCACTTTCAGATATCAGAGTTTCTGTTCCTGCTCTTCCTCTACTCTAGGATATCCTCTTCACCCCTATTTTCCACTGGTCCAGTAATCCTATTTAGCCTTCAGGACTCAGTTTAATTTCACGTTCTCTACAAACTCTTCTATTACTCTTGGGTCTTCTGGTCAGAATTGTTTTCTGGTCCCTTTGAGTCTCCGTGGCTTGGTGTGCATGACTTAATTTAATATTTATTGTAATCTAATATGTGATAATTGCCTATATCTGTTTTTCCCACTAGATTATGAGCTTCTTGTGTACAAAAATAATGGTTTATTTATACTGGTATCTTGCTGCCTAGCCCAGAAACTTTAGTGAATAGAGAACAACCATTAGTTAGTTGATTTTAATCAACTCTTGATCACTGTTTTATTCATAAGATTCTTGAAGTCTATAGAATAAAATTGTGAGATTAAATTTGATTTCCAACTGGTCTTATTTTAATGGAATCCCTCTTTTTTTAGATAAATAAACAATGTAGAACTCTCACATTGTTTCGTTTAAGAGTGCCACTTTAAATTTCCAATTAATTTTTTCTAGCCAAGATCAGGAGCTTGTTTGTAATTTACAGAAAAGACACTGGAAAGTTAAGAGAAACATTCCAAGTGCAATACTTTACTGAAAGAAATGCTGGCTTAAATAAAGAGGAGATAAACACACTTAACAGACATCCTGGTGTTTAGACCAGTTAAGGAAAAATTTAATCAAGAGGCCAGAAGACAGCTCACTGACTCATGAATATTTAACATGAGTTTCATTAAGTCTAACAACATTGAGAAATGCTGTCGTACCTGAGGCATACCTGTGGAAATGGTCTAATATCCAATGTCAACTGTTGGATAGCTCTTTAATGTCAGTCATATGTTTGAACATTAATTCAGTTTATACCAGAATTAGGAATCATAATAGAAACAAGTAAAGTACATGGTGAGTGTAATATTGTGCTTGGTTTAAAGAGTCATTTTGCTAGGGAATGAATTGTTGAAGATAAACAAATATGGAATAATATTTTGGTAATGGCGTAGCTGCAGTAATAGCACCAAAGGGAAAAAAAATTGTGGACTCTAGACATGGCCTTCATTTTCCCAAAGGACTTAACCTGGGGGTCAAGAAATAGGAAAGGAAAAGGGAAAGTACGTTTCTTCAGCCACCTGTCATTGCACCCAGTGTGGTACAAGTCAGTGGGCTTGGTTTCATTTCTCCTTGCTTCATGTGGCTGGACTTTCAGTGGTGATTGAAGTGGGGTATGAGATACCATGTGCAGTTTTCATATTCATGGTCTTTAAGCTGATTTCTTCCTGTTTTTCATTCACCATATTTTCATCTTGACTTCAAAACCTCCATCTCGATTATACTAAAGAGATTTCTGAGCCATAACCACTTCAAGTCCTCATTCTGCTTTATCTGAAATACCAGCTATGGACTAACATTAGGATGGTGAAGTGTTGGGGGTGAGGATGATATGGCTGTAACAGGGTCACCCCACCCAGCAGAGATTGTTTGGCTGGTCATTCGGGTGACCTCTCTTCATTTACTCTTCCACAAACCTCCTTCAAAAGCCAGATGATTGGTGGAAAGGGATAATCCACCCAGGGAGAGTAGGGCAATTTTGGGGTGATGGGTACAATAAATGAGGGAAATATGGTGAGTGAGAAAGCTAAATTAGAAAATAAAGGAACTGTTATCCCAGTGTATTGATTTTGTGTCCTGCAACTTTTGTGTTTTTCTGGTTTAAGGATA
>NW_007728804.1:271243-281190 GCF_000696425.1 Galeopterus variegatus | reverse complement strand
CTCGATTATACTAAAGAGATTTCTGAGCCATAACCACTTCAAGTCCTCATTCTGCTTTATCTGAAATACCAGCTATGGACTAACATTAGGATGGTGAAGTGTTGGGGGTGAGGATGATATGGCTGTAACAGGGTCACCCCACCCAGCAGAGATTGTTTGGCTGGTCATTCGGGGGACCTCTCTTCATTTACTCTTCCACAAACCTCCTTCAAAAGCCAGATGATTGGTGGAAAGGGATAATCCACCCAGGGAGAGTAGGGCAATTTTGGGGTGATGGGTACAATAAATGAGGGAAATATGGTGAGTGAGAAAGCTAAATTAGAAAATAAAGGAACTGTTATCCCAGTGTATTGATTTTGTGTCCTGCAACTTTTGTGTTTTTCTGGTTTAAGGATAACTCTCAAAAAGTTCTGTTTTTTTTTTTTCTCTTTCCTATGTTCATACCTAAACACTGGATTCCATCGTTTTAAACACATCTATACTGAATCAATAGCAGGCTTTACATGTTTTATTTAACGGTAAATAAAACCAAAAGTCTTTGAGTAAAGTTTCAAAGTGCTTTGTGATAAAAAATTGTATTAAAAAAGACTATTTAAAATAGTGGGGAGATATTAATCATGATGTCTTAGTCTGTTTTGTGTTGCTATAACAGAATACCTGAAACTGGGTGATTTATAAAGAAAAATGACATTTATTGCTTACAGTTTCTGAGGCTGGGAAGTCCAAAGTCCATCTGGTGGTGGCGACAGTGACTGAGGGGTTTACATTGCAAGATGGTGGAAGCAGAGAGAGCAGAGCAGACAGCAAAAGACAGATTCTCCTCTTCTTTTAAAGCCTTCAGAACCACACCCCTGACCACCATTTTGAATCCATTCACTACTGCATGGTCTGACAATCCAATCACCTCTTTAAGGCTTCACCTTTTATTTACCATAATAGGATTTCCCCCCCTCTTGACAGTCACAGTGGGGGCTAAGTTTCTAATATTTAAAACTTGGGGGACACAATTCAAGCTTCTGGGAGTTTGGGGGGGACATAATTCAATCCACTACAAATGATAAAGCTAATAATAATAATAATAATAATAAAGTAGTTTTTCTTTACACAACCAAGTGCTAGCAGACAACAGGAGTGAGATGGGAATCTATTCTGGTCATTGGTGTTTTTCTGAGCAAGATACTTTCCTGGTGTATTTCACTTCCTTGAATTCTCATAATGATGACTATATTGATTAAACCCTCTTGGTTGCAAGTAATAAAAAGCCAAACTAACTTAAGTTGAAAAGGAAATATTCAATGTTAATTCTTCCAGTCCATGAACATGGAATGTCTTTCCGTCTTGTGGTATCCTCTTTAATTTATTTCAGCAGTGTTTTCTAGTTCTGACCATAGAGATCTTTCACCTCTTTGGTTAAATATATTCCTAGGTATTTTACTCTTCTAGTAGCTATTGTAAATGGGTTTGCTTTCTTGATTTCTTTTTCTGCTTGTTCATTGTTGGTGTATAAGAATGCTACTGATTTTTGTGTATTGACTTTTTGTCCTTCAACTTTACTGAATCTGTTTATCAGCTCTAGGAGATTTTTGGTAGAGGTTATGAATTTTTCTTTTTGTAAGATCATGTCATCCGTGAACAGTGACAATTTGACTTCATCTTTTCCATTTTAGATGCCCTTTATTTCTTTCTTTTGTCTGATTCCTCTAATACTTCCAATACTGTGTTGAATATGAGTGAGAGTGGGCATCCTTGTATTCCTGTTCTTAAAGCAACATTCTGGATGATGTTGGTGGTGGGTTTGTCATAAATGGCTTTTATTATGTTGAGATACTTTCCTTCTATATTTAATTTGCTGAGGAAATTTATCATGAAGGGATGCTGAACTTTTTCAAATGCTTTTTTCTGTGCATATTGAGATAATCATTTGGTTTTTGTCCTTTCATTTGTACCCAGAGCAATCTACAGATTCAGTGCAATATCCATCAAAATACTAAAGACATTCTTCACAGAAATAGAAAAAAAAACTACTAAAATTCATATGGAACAACAAAAGAGCCTAAATAGCCAAAGCAATCCTGAGCAAAAAATAAATAAATAAATAAAACTGGAGGCACTATGCTACCTGACCTCAAGCCGTACTACAAAGCTATAGTAACCAAAACAGCATGGTACAGGCAGAAAAACAGACATATGGACCAATGGAACAGAATAGAGAATCCAGAAATCAACCCATATACTTACAGCCAACTGATCTTCAACAAAGATACTAAGAACATACACCGGGGAAAGGACGGCTTTCTCAGTAAATGGTTCTGGGAAAACTGGAAAGCCATGTGTAGAAGAATGAAACTAGACCTATACATCTCATTGTATGCCAAAATCAACTCAAAATGGATTAAAGACTTAAGTATAAGACCTGAAACTATCAAACTCCTAGAAGAAAACATGTGGAAAACACTTCAAGATGTAGAACTGGGCAAAGACTTCATGAATAAGATCCCCAAAGCACAAGCAACAACAGAAAAAATAAACAAATGAGACTGTATCAAACTAAAAAGCTTCTGCACAGCAAAGGAAATAATCAACAGAGTGAAATGACAGCCTACAGAATGAGAAAATATTTGCAAACTGTATATCCAACAAGGAATTAATATCCAGAATGTACAAGGACCTCAAACAACTTAATAGTAAAAATAAATAAATAAATAAAAAATAACCAAACAATCCAATTAAAAAATGGGCAAAGGAGCTGAATAGACATTTCTCAAAGGAAGACATACAAATAACCAACAGGCACATGAAACCATGCTCAAAATCACTCAGCATCAGGGAAATGCAAATCAAAACCACACTGAGATATCATCTCACTCCAGTTAGACTGTATATTTTTAAAAAGACAGAGAATAACACACTGATGAGGATGTGGAGAAAGGGTAACTCTTCTACACTCTTAGTGGGACTGTAAATTAGTGCAGCCATTATAGAAAACAGTACGGAGGTTTCTCCAACAACTACAGTAGATCTACCATACAATCCAGCAATCCCACTTCTTGGTATATACCCAAAGGAATGGAAATCATCATGTCAGATGGATACCCACACTCCTATGTTCATTGCTACTTTCTTTGCAATAGCTAATATATGGAACCAACCTAAATGTCCACTGGTGGAGGACAAGGTAAGGAAAATGTGGTATATATACACAATGGAATATTACTCAGCCATAAAAAAGGTGAAATCCATAGTAACACAGAGGAGCTTAGAGAAAATTTTGTTAAGTAAAATAAGCCAGGCACAGAAAGAGAAATACCACATCCTCACTCTTAAGTGGAAGGGAGGGAGGGAGGGAGAGAGGGAGGGAGGAAAGAGAAAGAAAGAAAGAGAGAAAGAGAGAAAGAAAGAAGCCACAATAATATGTTGAGCCTACAGAAGGAGAGAACAGGTCTATGGTTACTAGAGGTGGGAAAGGGGGAGATGGAGGGGGGTTAGGGAGAATGGACACAAAGAATAATTATGATTTGTAGTGATTAACATGTTGATAATACTGATTTGATCATCACATATTGTACACAAATTCTGATAGTCAACTCTGTACTCAATAGATATGTATAATCAATTATATTTCAATTAAAAAAAAGAATAGGAAAGTTTTGGAAGTACACTGGGCATCCTGACTGGGCTTCATGAGGTGAATCACTGCCTGGAATTTTGGGGGAACAAGGGAATCCTCTGCAGTGTCCTTCTCAGCCTGCTTCTTGCCTCTGTGCATAAATCACCCTGTTTTCCAGTCTTAATGGTACAAAATGGCTGCTGTTCACAGTTACAAACTGTCACATGTTAGTTCTAGCCACCCTGCAGGAAGCTAATCTCTCTCTCTCTCTCTCTCTCTCTTTCTCTCTCTCTCTCTCTTTCTCTCTCTCTCTCTCCCTCCCTCCCCCCTCCTTCCCTCCAGCTCATTTTCCTTTTCTTTGTTCCACAGTTACCACAATTATCAAGAAAGGGACCAAGTGATTGAACTTGTCCGAACAACTCTTAATATATCTTAAATCAAATATTTCAAGGTAAAGAAGCTATTTCCTGAGAATAAGATGACACTCAAAAGTATCTGAACTACAGACTCATTTATCAAATTGTGCCCTGATTTTACCAATTAATATCCTCCAAGTGCCCCATAGGGTTAAGGTATCTACCAAACAACGTAGCTGGCATTTTCAGAAAGTTTACTCATCTGAGAGAGGTTATTTGGTATCTGTGAATAGGGAGGATCACAGAAGGAGCCAGAAGAAACTTTTATAGGACAGTGTTGTTACTTATATCTTTAGAAACAGCAATGTGACCTCTTGGCAGGAGTTTCTCTGTGCCTTAGGAATGTGTTACTGCTATTCTTAGACGCAGTGAATGGGTTAAAGTCCCTACAACTGCTTCACTTTCAAAATTCCAAAATAACTTATTTAATACTAATTAAGTATGCTTGTTTCTTGTATGTGTGTAATAGGTAACTTATTACCACAATAACTTTCCCTTTATTTAAAACAAAAATTTGAAATTAGATACTCTTTTCTTGAGGGGAAAAAATGGAGTAAAACCAGCCGAAAATACAGTTTGTGGCTGAGAACTCTCATCATGAATTTATCATTTGAAATAAGCATAACATTAAAATGGAAAGAAAAACAACGTGCCCTACAGACTTGATACTCATAAGTTAATTTGTGTTTATAGGTCCCTTCCTTTAGGGATGATAAAATCCACGGACTAAAAATTGCTAAATATTGGTAGTAGTAAGTACATATTATGTATTTTAACATTTCTCTGGGTGTGCTAGTCCATTTTTAAATTAGGGGAAAAAAAATAACTAGGAAATAAAGCAATGGACTTCTATTTAATTTCTTCTGTTTTGCCTGAAAGCTGTAAGAATTCTAAAGCAGGGTTTAGCGTTCGGTTTGCTTGCTTAAGGAGACTCTTTCCAATAACAGGCAGCCCCAGTTCAGTGTTAACTCACCGGGATCCAGTGTGTCCACTCATTTCTGTGCTGCGTATCAGCACATTTGGAGCCTGAGCTGAAGGTGAACAAATGTACATCAGAAGGAGTCACTGCAACGTTTTAACTAGTTTAGATTCAAGTAATGACCTACTGCTTGACAAGGAGACTCTTGAAATGTTTTCTCTTCCATCTATTTACTGATACTGCTGTATGTGGGTTTTTCCCTAAGCACTTTTCTGACTTAATAGGAGAATGTCAAGTTCATACTGATGTCATTCCCACCTGAAATAACTGCTCTTAGGAAGAAAATAGACAGAAGTGGGCAGGGGAGAAAATCTCCGTCAGTGTTGGGCTGAGAAGTCTGCATTAGAGTTTGTTCCAAGTTGACATATTGGGGACTGAGCTTGTTTGGTTAAATATATCTAGAAAGTCATGTTTCATTCCAAAGGTACACACACCATCCACAGCTCATTATGTAATTTGGTGTCTCATAAAAGTGACTTAAATTTCTACCCAAATCTGGATTAGCATCTACATTTTTCAAGTAAGAAAGCTCTAACCCTGAGACAGATGCAGTAAAGCCAAGGTCAGCATCCAATTATCATTTTCTAATGCCCAGCAGGTGTTTAACATTTTACCATGAGCTCTGTGGTTTTTATACAAAGGCAAAAGGCAAGTTGTGCCTTGCAAGGATATGAAGAACAGTTCCACTTACATTTCACGTGCAGTGCTGGGATGAGGTTATCAGTAGATACTCCCAATGTCACCTGATCTAGCTGTATGAGACTGAGAAAGATTCAACCCAAACAAAAATTTGATGTCTTAGCTAGTGTTTTGCAAACTTTTGAGTTATGAGAACCTCTTATAAACTAAAAAAAAAAAAGATTCCGTTGAAAAAATGTAATGGTTTAGTTACCCCCTCCTTTTTTTTAGAGTGGCATATTCATACCAAAAGATTTATATTTAACATATATGTATGAAGTGCATATTATGTGATAGGCATGATGTTTATACAGCAATAAACATAGTCTTTGCTCTCAAGGGTTTTGCAGACTAAAATATGACTTTAAGGCAATGAATTTGCATTTTACTAATCACAACAGCAGCTACATGCACTTTAAAATACAGGTGCGTAGATGTGTGAAATGATTTAATCTGTCTAAGAAACATGATTGATATATACCATTGGCACACTCTTGCATGAACTCACGTCTCATACCTCCTACTTCTACCCAAATTCTGTAGCCAACTGTTTCAGAACCACTGGCCTAACCTTTCTCCCTTATCCCCAGGAAGGGAAACTCCACCTAGTTTTCTGAGACAATGTAGTAGGGTAGTAGGGTATTTGCAGAAGTAGACTTCTGGCTCTAGTATTTCCCAGCTGTATGACCTTGGGCAAGTTACTTAACATCTCTGTGGCTCCATTTCTTTCTTTAAAATAAAGATAATAACAGTATCAATGTCATAGGATTGTTGTGAGAATTACACAGATTATACATGCCCACCACTTAGAAATGATTATTACTTATTAATATTGTTATTACTTATTGCTGTTATTATTACTACAGCTACTATTCAGTGTCCTGCATGGGTGCCTACTTTGAGTCCAGCACTGACCAAAGAACACAGCTTACCAGTCAGTCATGTACAAGGGTGTGTCAAGATTTGCTTAAGCCGATTAAAACTTTTACTTCGAAAACATTCTAAACATTGGTTCCTGTTCAGGGGGTACAGATGATTCAGGACTGTTCATTGTTTGCTGGGCTGATACACTCATCCTTGTTTAATGCTTTATTGATTGCAAATATGTGTAGGCACTCTTCTCGGGAGGCCTTCTTGAAGGATGTCTAGTATTGATGTCTGATTGCCGAGGAGGCTCTGCACTCTGCGGGTTATTTCTTTTCTTCATAGGAGCTGCCGAATAGAATAGCCTCAGGCCATTGATCCATTTACTGTATTTGGCCCCCTGGCAATGGCTAATGCTGAGAAGACCATGTAATGAAGCATTCTGCTTAGAGGGCTGGAAGAGAAAAGAATATTGTCCTGGACTGAGGGAGGCATGGAGCGTGAGATAGATTTTAGGCATCTCTCCACTCCTTTTGCATACTGGAAGCGCTGCAGACTGACTACATGTGTGTCATAATCTACCACTTATCGTTCCTTAGTTTCAAGTACTATGCCATTGAATATATTCTTTTCGTATTTGTTTAGATCATTTAAAATCCATCTTCAGAGGGTTGTGTGGAAGGGTAATAAGGACATGAGCTTTATTTCTGCTAAAGCAAGATGAATAGAAGAGTCATAATTTAGATTAGAGACAAGAATCATTTTTGGTCTATAGAAGAAGTGTCACTCAAAGAATATGCAGATTCTCCTTTCTGACACCATTATTTATAGGAAAAAGATCTTCTATTGTCCTTTTAAATTCACATGTGGCGTAATGGAGAAAGCATAGCTTCTGCTTTCAGTAATCTGAAGCTCAAGTGCCTTGCGGCCTTGAATAAGTTGCATAAAATTCATGACTCATCCATATAAATGGGATAATAACAGCTGTTAGTTGGTGTGAGAAGTAAATGAAATAAGTATAAAACAAGTGAAGCCTCGTGGGCTCAGGTATCCCATAAATGCTAGTTTCTGTCTGTCTGCAGACTTGTGCATTAGGCCCGAGTATGAACCCTCAAATAAAATATGTGGCGAGGCCTCGTCCCAGCCTCAGTGTCAAAAACAATTTTCGGGGTCTTGACTCCTTTGGAGGGCACCACACCAGGCAGGCTGTTGCTTGACTGATGGCTCTGCCAAGAGAAACCCCTACCCATGGGCAAATGGATGGGTTCCCTTTACTTCTTGATTTTCCATCTATTCTTAAGGTCTTTGAAAATACTGATATATTAAGTAAAAGCAAGTGATGAGACAAGAAGACAATAAGTGTGGGAAAAACATAATTCTATGGCAAATCTTTATTCATTTTTATAAATATTCTCTGCTCCCTCCTGGGGGAGGTCTGTACTGACTCTACACCAATGACGGCAGGCATAGCCATGTGCCTTACTCTGAGCAATGAGGCCAGGAGGGAAGTGCCATATGTCATTTCCAGGAAGAAGCTTTAAGTACAGACCCTAGTTTAATCTTGTCTTTAATTCCTGTGAAACCCATTATGTTCCAGATCATGACTGGCCCCTGCCTGGGTCCTGGGTCACTTGAAAGATAATCAGGAGCAACACCACAGCCAATGTCTGATAAGGATGTAGCATGAATGAGAAATGAACTTTTGTTTTGGGGAACCACTGGAGTGTTGAGGTCATTGGCTTATATAGCATATTATACCCTTTCCTACCCTATCATGATCGACTTCCCTGAAGTCCCAAAGCCAGACTCTTTTTGTGCCCTGCAACATGTGTCAACCTGCATGGCCAGAGGACTTCCCAAACCCCACCTCTTTTGAAGGCCCAGATCTCACCCGTTTCAGTTTGAGACAGTGTAGGGATTCCAACAACCCACTGGTGTTTTCATTTTATTTTATTTTATTTTTCATTTTTGAAGCTGGATCTCTAAACAATCTATGTAATGAGGCTTCTAACCACTCAAAAATGCACACACTACAGGATCTACTTGGAAGATACTTGCTGTTGATACTGAATTACTTTAGTTCTGTGGTCCCTCTGGCATAAGGGGGACTTTGAATGTTATTTGGATGTCACACTGAGCTTGAGTGTTATTTGACCTGGAGTTTGTTCTCTCACTCTGCCTCTAACTGTGGGGAGTTGAAGAAGTAACTTATCTTTGGGCCTGTTTCCTCTTATATAAGAGGGGTGTTATAATTATTCCTACAACATAGGCACAGAATTGTTTTGAGGTGTGAGTGAATTTATCTATGTAGAAGAACTTCGGTAAACTGTAAAGCATTATGCAAACATTAACTCTGATTTCTGTGGCATTTAGCTTCCTCAGGCTTTGCTCCTTTACATTTGCTAGCACGCTAACCAATTTCTCTTAGCCAAGAACACCTCAGTGAGCATAGCGTGGTAAAAGATGCCCTGCCAGCAGGCTTTTGCAGTGATTGGAAGGACAGCCATAGCTGGCATCTATCAAAAAGGCTTCTGGGGAAAGTCTCCATCTCATGAGGTCAGGAAAGTAGAAAAGAAGATTTTTGCAATTCTACACTCCCACATTAGCAACTCTTTCCCTTTAAGCACACACAAACAGACAAACATATACATATAGACACATGTGCAAAACATGTACTACATGCAAGCATACTTGCATACATATACTTGTACATAGAGTCAAACACACATGCTCGAATACACAAACACATACATACACACATGAACATATGCATACACACATGAACACATCAATCTTATGTACACATGAATACACATATGCACATATTCACTCAAATGCACACACATACACATATAAATACATACATACAATGCTGCCAGATTAGCAGGGGTGGAAGAGAGTGAGTCACGGTTTTGATTTCTCATTAGTCTAATAAGAAGAGATGGGACTAGGGAAAGTTCACTTGGGTGATTTTCTCACCATCGTGAACTAAAAGAAATGAAAGCTACAAGTGACTATGATACATCTGCAATGTTTCCAGTGTTCGGGGGTTTTGGAAACATAAGGAATTCAGAGCCCTTTGTATGAGAGACACTTTATACTCAGGGGGGCAATCTGGAAAGCTGTGGTTTGACAGTATTTGGGGGGCACACCAAAGTGCTTAGGGGACAGATAGATTTAGATAAAAGGGAACAGCACATCTTGGATGAGTCATCCTCTCCCTAATGAATGTTATTATGAGTTAGAACTGAGGACTGCCAGTTCTCTCTGCTTGTGTAAATGAGCAAACTGTATATGATGGCAGGTCTTGTGGTTGGAAATGTCTGTTTCCTTTACTAAACTTCTAATTGTTTCAATGGCCATTTCTTTTTTTTTTTTTTTTTTTTTTTTTTTTTTTTTTTTT
>NW_007728804.1:267609-270270 GCF_000696425.1 Galeopterus variegatus | reverse complement strand
TTTTTTTTTTTTTTTTTTTTTTTTTTTTTTTTGTCTTTTTTGTGACTGGTAAGGGGATCGCAACCCTTGGCTTGGTGTCGCCCGCACCGTGCTCAGCCAGTGAGCGCACCGGCCATCCCTATATAGGATCCGAACCCGTGGCGGGAGCACCGCTGCGCACCAAAGTGCTGCACTCTCCTGAGTGTGCCACGGGGCCGGCCCAGAATGTAACAATTTCTCTTTCTTCATTACCTACCTGTCTCTGTCTGTCTCTGTGGCTGTCTCTGTCTCCTCCCAACCCTCTCTCTCCAACACATACGCACTTCTGGATAAAACCAGGGTAATTTCCTGTAGGAGCCAACTGGCTATTTGAGGGGTGGTATTGGTACCAACACGATCCACGTGCACTTTCAGGGCAGCTGAGATCGGCAGGCTGAAACAGGTCTTTCCCAAAACTGGAAACATGAGTGGGAGGTCAGTCGTCATTTGGATTTGCTGTTCTGCCTTTGGAGATGAAACAGCCCCATATACAAATAAATATTTTAGTAACTGTTTCAATTTAGAAATCCTCATATTTTTCTATTGAGATATAAAACGGAAAATTTTTTAAATGTATGTGAGCCACTCTCATATCTCAGCCTTGGGAGACGTTTAATTTAGTCATTGTATCTTCTTCCCAGAGAATTTCAGAATCTTGTTACATACAGCCTCTATAGGCACCAAAAAACATCTTGAAGTATCTGGGATCATGTGACTACTTTGTACCGGAGACACCAGTTGGGTCTTCTTCCTTATTTGGTGTTAATATATCTGATGAATGCCAAAACTATATATGTCAATGTTCTCAAGCAGAGAAAAGGTAAACATTAAATACTTTAAGGGAATCCTTGTTATAATCAGGTAATCCTTTTCAATAGATCAGAACATTCTGGGTGTAAGAAGTGCCTTGAATTGTAGAACAAATAGGATGAATTTAAGTGCTCTTCATCTCCCACACCTGCCTTCACAGAGAGGCATCTGCTATAGTTAATTTAGTAAGAATCTTTCCAAGTTCATTGTTTTATATTTTTACGTTTATGCAGATGTCCACAAACAATACAGTGAATTTTTAGTGTGTGTTATGTAAAATTTTACATTAACGTTAAATTGTGTATATCTCTGTGCACCCTGCTTTTTTTCATTCAAAATGATATTTTTCAGATCTGTGCATGTTGGTATGATATATGTATATCTCATTCTCAACTGCCTCGTCATCTTCTGTAGTTTGAATATACCATATTTCATGCATCTATTTCCCTAAGCACAGTGATGTAAGTTGCTTCTAATTTTTTAATATTATGAGTAATGCTGCAGTGAATACTCTTTCATATTTCTCTTTGTGCACACGGGTAAAATTTCCTCCAGGGAATGTACCCAAAAGTGGAATTGGTGGATGATAGGGTCCACACATTTTCAGTTTTACTGCTTACTTTTTCTCACTGATGGTTATACCAAATTTGCTCCCACCAACACATATGCTAGTTGTGTTTTTTCCATGGTTTCTAGGGAATGGCACTATAAGTTTTTTTTTTATTCATTCCAATTAAATGGGTGTGATGAGGTATCAAAATATTGTTTTAATTTGTAGTTTCTTTATTACAAGTGAGGTTGAGTGTCTTTTTAAATGTTTGTTAGCATTCCATTTCCTCCTCTGTGAACTGAACATCCATTTTTTATAAGTAAAAAATTTCATATTTTATAATTAATATATCTTATAGAATAAATTAATAATATTACATTAGTCCATGGAATTTCAATCAGGATGAAAAATTAAATTTCTGGGAAGTTGGATATTTTGTAAGCTTCTTGCTCCTTTTCAGCGAATAAAATAAGAAGCAGAGCCTGACGAAATTTAAAGAAGACCTTTTCCCAGTTATAAAGTCTCCTGTGGTACTATTTGTTCATCGCTTACCTGTGGTCTCAGATGTTAACATTTTCTGCCTTATTTTTCTTAGCTTTCTGAGAAGAATAATAATCAGCATATTTTGAGGATTTATAGTACACATATCATCAAAATTCTTTCCTTCTAAGGTTTAGTCTCAATAAATCACTGTGATCTAAAATATTTCTTTTCATTTTAACGAATTAAAATTTTATGTTTATAATTTTTATTCCCTTCCTGTTTACACTCTCTCCCTTGGTAATTTTTATCCAGTTCAGCAACTATTATTTTTATGTTGAGAACTCCCACACTTATAATCCTCCTATTGGCCTCTCCCCTAAAAACTCTATGCTCATATACCCAACGAACTTCTTGGCATGTGGATGCCTGATAGGAAGCCCAAACTTAACATATTTAAGAACTCTTAAATTATATCCTATCCAACCTACCCTTCCCTACTCTTTCCCATTTCACTAAAGGACATTACAAGTCGCTTTGTTGCTGAGATCAAAAATGCAAATAATTTCTCCTCTTCCCTTGGCATAGGAAACATCCACTCCACTGTCCAGTCTTATGCTTTACTTTCAAAACATACTCTGAATCCATCTACTTTTCACCAAATCCATTGTTGTCATCTGAGTCCAAGTGAACTTCATCTCAGACCTTCTATCTTCCCCTTCGTGACAATTTCTATTCAATTCATGCAAGAGCCAGAATGATATATATATATATATATATATATATATATATATATATTTTTT
>NW_007728804.1:214998-267587 GCF_000696425.1 Galeopterus variegatus | reverse complement strand
AGCGCCGCCGCGCTTCCCAAGCGGCACACTGTAGCAGTGCGCCACCGGGCCGGCCCTATATTTTTTTTTTTTTGAGACCGGCCGCACCGCGCTCAGCCAGTGAGCGCACCAGCCATCCCTATATAGGATCCGAACCCGCGGCGGGAGCACTGCTGCGCTCCCAGCACCGCACTCTCCTGAATGCGCCACAGGCTCAGCCCCAGAATGATATTTTAAAAGCACAAATAAAAATCCATTACTCTTTTACCTAAAATCCACCCATCTCATCTGTCATTAAGCACAATAAAATCCAAATTCCTTATACTAACCTTCAGGACATTACATGCTCAGTCCTGCCCATATCTTTGCCTTCCTCTCCTTCCACACACAACTTGGCTTGCTGGCTCTGGCCACACAGGCTGTCCACCTGCTTCTCAAACCTGCCAAGCTCATTTCCCCCTCAGTACATTTTCATTTTTTGTCCCTTCTTCTTAGTTTGCCCCTCTTCCAGATCTTGCAAGGTTTCATCAGGTATTGGCTTAAACATAATCATTTTGTTGAGAAATTTCCTGCTTTAACCATAGGAAAATTGCAATCTGATCATCACTCTGCTTCCCCAGATATCATTTGCTTTTTCCCCACATAGTGTTATAACCATCTAAAATTTCATATAGATTTGTTTATTTCTTTTTTTTTTTTTGCCTCCACTATGAGGAAAGAAACTTGATCTGTTTAATTCATTGCTACATTGTCAATACCTAGGGGCAGTGCCTGGAACATTAAGGCATGTATGATAATGTGAATCCATGAGTGTGGAGACTTTACGTAACTCCAGAGTCTTTGACACTCCTCCCATTAAGAATGTGGGATCTATGCCCCCTCCTCTTCAATCTGGACTCATAGAATACAGAAGAAGTGATTCCACGCCAGTTTTTGAACTCAGGCCTTAAGAAACTGTAATCCTTTATTTCCTGTCTCAGGATATTCACAGAATCCAGCCACCTTCCAGCGAGAAAACAGCCACATGGAGAAGTCACGTGTAGTTGTTCTGGCAATGACCCTAGCTGAGGTCGCAGTCAAGAACCAGTATCAACTTCCAGATATGTGGACGAGCAAGCTTTCAGGAGATTCTAGCCCCCAGTCTCTGAGTAAACTTTGCCCTTTAAACTGCCTCAGCTGATGCTGCGCTGAGAAGAGATAAACTATCCCTTCCAAGTACTCCCCAAATTGTAGTTTGTGAGCAAAATAAATGATTGTTCTTGCTCTAAATCACTTAATATTGTGATGTGGCAATAGATAACTGGAACAATGAATAAATGGCTAATATATATTTTTGTATTACTACAGGATTGTATATGTTGGTATTTTATGATTTTTGCCTGAATGCCACTGGCCTATATTTTCTTTTGCACTTAAGGCTATGATGGACTGATGGGGCAAGCCAGTGCTACCACTCAAAGCAATGACAAAATCCAGATAGAATACAAAAACATTTATCTGTCTGAAGGCCTCAGAGAGCTGCCAAAGTTACAAGGTCTAATGTGATTAAGATTCTGGGAATAAGGGGACCAAAAAGAGATAAGCCAATATTTTCTACACTATCCCTTGGACGAATTTTCTGATTCTTAGCCTGGAGTGAAAAACAGAACCAGACAGAGAGGTTGCTGGTACAACGGTGGAGGAGTCAGCAGAGGTTTTGGCGATCTCATGGAGCAAAGGAAATAAGGTTAGAAGTCAATGTAGCCAGGACACAAGGGCCGTGTTCTCAGAATAAAAACAAGTGCAAAGAAGTGATTCTGGCACTTGGTGTTTTCCACCATGAGGTGTTTGTTGAATTGTTATGTTGCAGAGGACAAGAGGCAAAGAAGCCAAACAGCCAATACCTGAAAAATAGGTCACAGTTTTAAGTTTCATGGTGGCAAGGAGACAAAAAGTGGAGTTTAGGAGAAGGCACAAAGGAAAAGTTTGATAAAGACCCCAAGCTCTTAGATGGTACTTTTCAACGGTTAAAGCCTAGGAGTGGGGATTACCTAGAAATAAGCAGAGACTGGCAGAGAAGGTAACAGTCTTGAGTCAGTTCAGTTTCTGTAGTAACATGACCTTAACCTTTCTATTACCTCCAGAGGACAGAGTAACCTTCTTTGGAGAAGATAAAATTATCCAGGTTCTCTAAAAATTTTAAAATATGTATCTGGTGTTTACTTATAAATTAGTAACCAAACAAAATAATGAGATTAAAAGAAAAAGAAAGAAAGAAAAGGAAACACCAATAGAAAGAGACTGACAGATGACCCAGATATTGGAGTCATCAGATAATAAAATTAAAGAAATTGTTATAAATTTGAGAAAATAATTGACAAAATGGTTAATTTTACCAGGAAAAAAAAAAAAGGTTGATTTTTAAAAAGTAAAATACAACTCCATTGCAACTCTATTCTAGAGATGGGGTTGCCAAATGCTAAAAGAAACTGTGACCACCTCAAGGATCAGCAGTGACAGGTAAGGATTATAGTACAGATCTCCTCTTCCCCCTATGAGAATTTTCATGATAGCTGGATTCTTTTATTTAACAATCTCTTTGGCTTCTAATAATTCCTGTTTCTCCCAAGTTCCTCTTCTTTATTTGGTTAACAATGATGAATTTGCACATATAACAAGTGTATATGCTTTCAATTAACACGTCCAGTATAGAAGGACAGAAATTCAGGACAAAAAAAAAGAAAAAAGAAAACCACAGAAAAATTGCCAGAACTCTTAACCCATATAAAATACTTCATGTTTTATTGGTTTCAAGAAATATTTCATCCAAGTGTACGGGGAGTTGCCCAGAGATCTTTCTCAATAAAAAAAGAATAGAAAAGACAAATGTTCTTATCACTAAAAAATAATTATAAGCCATCTATATTTTTGGATAACTGTGTAGTTACAGAGAAGACACGTGTATGCCCGAAATAACATTCAGTTTACCTGTTCAAATAGTACCTAATGTACTATTTAATATTTCTTAGTTATCCTATTTTGATGTTTAAAATCTATTATTACCTGTTCAAGTATATTTGAAATAATTTAGTAGCTGTCTTAGTCTGATCCTGCTGCTATAACAAAAGACCTTAGACTGAGTAATTTATAAACAATAGAAATGTATTTTTCACAATTCTGGGAGACAGAGAAGTCCAAGATCATGACACCAGCAGATTCAGTCTTGCAAGGGGGTGTGCTCACAGCGCCCTCGCCTGGCAGAAAAGGAGGAAGAAGCTAACAGGCTCCCTTGAGCCCTTTTATGAGGGCGCTGATCCCATTCATGAGGGTAGAGCCCCCATTACCTAACCCCCTCCCACAGGCCTCACTTTTTAATACCATTACCTTGAGGGTTAAGATCCATCATATGAATTTTTGAGGAACATATATACTCAAACCATAGCAGCAGCTGATAAATATCAAGGTGTTAAATTGTTTGGGAAACAAAGCAATGTTTCTAAAAGATTCATCCAAACACCTGCATTAGAATTAGATGACCGGCTGTTTATAATGGTACCTCTTGGGTCTCACTAAGGAGCTCCTGGCTCAGTATTTCTGGGATACAGCCCACTAATCTCGGTTTTTATCAGCCCCCTCAGTGATTCTTGTCCACACTGATCAATCACTTAATTCAGGTTAAATAATAAACGTGTACCTTTAGTTTCTAGAACAAAGAGAAGCCAAATTGGAAAATGTCATCATAGCAGAGTCTCATTCCAGATGTAATCATAGTCTGTGTCTACACAGATCTGTTTGTGTTTGCTGCCACTCACAAAGAAGACAGCACTTTGGGACCAGGACACTGGGAAGAGTGAGCAGGGGCTTTTCCTGGTGAGTTGATAATAATGCAGAAGAGGCAAAGTGGGAAGTAGGCATTTTAAGAAATTAATTGGGAGTGTGGAAGAGGAACTTAGTGTTTTCTCTCTGATAATTTTAAAACAGGTGGTCAAAGATGGGGGTGTAGCTTTTTTGAGGTAATAAAAATTGAGCTAACTAGGCTGAAGCAAGCCAATGCAGACTCCAGTGAGCATTTATTTTTAATCACCGGAGAAATGTAAATGTTCTCTTTAAATCAGCATAAGGCAGACTAAAGTTAAATTTAGCAGTAATTAATAAGAACAGTGAAAAATTAATCGGGAAGTTATCAGACTATGCCTAAGTATTCTATGTTTTCAACTCTTGTTTTAATGTGTGTGTACCCTTACATATGTGATGACATATCTGTTTTGAGAATTGGATTATTAAGAGGCACAAGTGTTAATATCCAAACACAATACAGAAAAAAGATAAAGTAAACGAGCCATGTGGTTTTTAGGTCTTTACATACCTAGGTCAGATCCAAGTCAGAAGAGACTCAGAAGAACCAGATATAAAACTAATAATTAATTACAGAGCAGATGGTCAATAAGGAAAAATGAATTCACTCATTGTAAGGACAAGGAACAACAACAACAACAAAATACTGTATTTGAAATTAATCCCCAAAATTCCTGAGAGTTTAATCACAGGAATAAAGCACTTTTTCTTTATAACACTTTTAACGAATAGACAAAATTAGACCCACGTAGTGTTAGTCCCTTTAATGGTAAACCATAAACAGCTAGAACAAGGTGATTAGTTGCAAGGTGATTAAGGACCCCAGATTTAAGTCATTAAAGCCTCAAAATGCAGCCCTGTTATTGGAAGTTTGACCAGCTATTATCAAATGACAGTGTGTTGGTCAAAGAGATCCTGATAGAGGATGCTATGGTAGAATAAGAGAAACAAACAGGGAGGAATCAGGTGCTATATATCCAAGCACTGAATAAATACAAAACACAAAATCAAAGGGTAATCAGAAATGCAAGGATGAGGAAAGAGAAAGAACAGCCCTGGGCTCTTCTCTCAGCAGATCACTCTTAAATTTGTGCTCAAAGATGGCAGATTGAGTTTATAGGCTGTTATTACCTGAAAGATCAGACCTACTGAATGCACACACTTTTCTCCATCCTCTTATGAATCATAGAATATGTACACATGTTGTTCTAACTACCAGTGAAAGCTACATAAATGCCCTGTTGTCAAGTAAATTCTAAGCAAAGACAACTTACCAAACCATTTTGATGTTTCCCATATTTCTGGATCAAAAATGAAAACCTATGCCTTACTAAATGTTATTTTACTTTTTGTGGCTGCAGCAGAAAATAGGGATAGGGTTATTAACACAGGTAGACCAGATGGCTGGAGAATCCCATGCCTCCTTTTACAAGCTGTGTGAATTTAGGTAGGTCATTCTTGTTGTCTTATTCTTCCAATCTCAATAATTCTTCCTTTCTCTCTCATAAGAATTCTGCTAAAATCACATATGATCATGTAAATAACCATTTTTGGAAAGTTAAAAGCATTATACAAATGGCATGTCTAACATAGCCTCTGTATGAACAAAGAGAAACAGAAGTTGGGGCTCTGAGAAAGCCTGCCCACCCAGAACGCATTTGTCATTCAACAGAGGTTTGACTGCAGGTGCTGTACAGTGAGGCTTTGATGATCCTCATCTGAACTCTTCCACGGCTTAGCTCAGCCATCCACTTCTGAAAAGAGAGACGGTGAGGTCCCTCATGTCCAGAGGGAGGACGGGCGGACAGGGATAGAGCAGGTTAAGTCCTAGTGCTGGCATGTGGATGCCACTGGGCAGAGATGAAAATCCACCTTCATAATAAGGTTAATTTCCTGTGAATTGTAGGTCAGAAATAAAGAGGGTCACTTGAACAATGACGGACTTTGTTTTTAGTAAGCAGCAAAAATCAGAAGAGAGAAATCAGTAGGTGGACAGAAAAGGGAAGAACAGGAATTGCAGTTTTCCCAGAATACCAGGCACATGACGTATCTACAAAATCTCAGTTAAGCCAAAGTTTAGGATTTAACAGTAGGTTTTGTCATGGCTCCCAGCCGTGGCCCTGAATAATAGACAGCTGGATAATAGAGACCCTCCACAAATGGCAGGCTGTTCTAACTCAGAAAATAGAGCAGAAGATTCAAAATTGAGAGACAAAATTAATGCTTGTTAAAGTGCTTCTTTGTAAGAGCTCTTAGCCCTCATTTGGCCCTGCGTGAAGCTTCTGCTCTAAGGCAGACTTTAATGGAGATAGACTGGCCAACTAATCCAATTACCAAGGCTTAGATAGGTCAAAAGAATGAAGATCCTTGTTTGGGTAAGTGAATGAAGAATCACGAACATGATTCTGCAACCTGTAAAGGAAGAAGAAGACCCAATTCTAAGAGAGACCATCCCAGAGGGGCCCCTAGGTCATCCTGAAGCATGAACAGATGGCAACACTTGGTGTCCCTGTGTGAGCTCAGATAGCTAGATTCTCCCTGAACATATTTCAGTCTCTGTAGTAGAAAAAGCCTTCCTCAACCTCAGGAACAGAGCATCTTCACCAGTGAACCAGGCCTGGTTATATGAGTTAAAATAAATTAAAATGGAAATCATGCCTGAAGAATCCCTGAGCAGAGAAAGCCAGTTAGGTCCCATAAGTGGTCTCGACCTTGATTGATTTGTAAACATAAGTTAAACTTAACTTGGGCTATTTCTTGTACACATCTATGTTAAGGAAAAACTGGACTTAAGTTCAACCAATCAGAAGTAACCAACAAGCTTGTAATTATATTACTAGAGACTTTCCAGCAAGACAGACCAAATAAAGCAACTTTATAGCTGTACCCAACCAAATATTTTCTTTGCGTTACTTCCACATTCACTCTATAAAAGCCTGTCCTTTATGCTTCCTCAACAAAGCCCCCAAGCCACTTCTGGTTTGGAGTTGCCTGATTCATGAATTGTTGTTTGCTCAGATAAACTCTTTAAAATTTTATTGTGCTACATCTTATCTTTTTACATATGAAAGACACTTTCTTTAGGTTCTGAGGTGCTCTCTAGTAGAAAACCATCGCACAGTCCTGAAAGAGTCTAGGACTGAAGAACAGGTTGTAGAACATTAATCTTGACTCCTCAGCACATTTGGTAAGTCACACAAACCCTCTCTTTGCCTTTCATTTTCTCCCATTAGAACTAAAGCTTGTTCTTATGTACCTCTCAGGGATACTAGATCATTAATTGGTGCTCATTAAGTGCTTGTTAATTGATTAAAGCTCTTACCTGAGAGGTACATGTGGAGATGCATCTTTTGGTTGGAAAGGCATGATCTGCATCTGATCATCATGCTTTGCAGGAATGGTAACTGTGTGTTTCCCCAGACCACAGCAACAGAATAACTTCTCTACACCTTAGTCCTCATCACACCATTCTGCCTGGCTTTCGAAGTGCATACAGCAGGCTTTGTATGTTCTCTGCAGCAAGGTCTCCTGATCAGCACTTTTCTCTTTAGTACCTAAAAGTGACTTTAGGAGTCTTTGCCTTATAGACTGCCACCTCTTGAGGTGACTAGTTTTATTCTGATCCTTTTTAACTATCATTTCTGTTTACTATCATTTCTCTGTTCCAACCATCATCATGATGAAATGGAGCAAAAACAATTCCTCTTCACTAAGCTCCAGATCAAATTTTCAAAAAGAAAAAGCCAGAACAAAGAACAACTGGACAAGGATGTATCTGTTTACACTAAAAACTAACTTCTTACAAGGCTTAAGGTGCACCTGCCCCCACCATCACCAACCACAGCAACCCACCTATCCCCTGGGGGTGGAGGTGGGACTCACTGTGTTACAACAGATCTTCCAAAGATACACCTCCACAAATCCTCTTTTCTTCATCCTGACAAGGGTTTATACAATTGATCTAGCTGAGAATTCATAGTGCTGGAATATGTGTGCATAAGTGATCTAGGTTTGGAAATTCTCAGCTATTGTATTTCTGTGTCTTGGTTAAAACTAATTTTAACATCCTGTTACATATACGATGATAATACTACATTATCTGATGTTCCTCATTGTGTCTGCTAAGAATATTACCAAGGAACATTAATATTATATTGAACATGGTGGGAACCCTTGGGAGACATTTCTTTCCAGTGTTATTATTAGAATAACTCTACTTTTCTGTAGCACTAGGTTTGATTTTATCTTGACACTGTAAATTGTGTAGCTGATCATATTTTCCATTCTGTGTAAAATTCAGACTCTAATTTGTATCTTGCTGATAGCAAGTGTATGGGACAAGATTTTGTATAACCTTATACCTAGCACCAATTTCTTTTAATTACTGCCTTACTTAGATTTTTTTTATTTGAGTTCTGAAAGGCAACCTTATATAATGCTAAAAGCTAAGTCTTTGGAGTAGGACACATGCGGATTTATATTTTGGCTTCACCTTTGCTGTGTGACCTTTCCATTTTCTGAAAAATTAGAAGCCTCATTCCCTTATCTGAAAAATTATAATAAAAGTAGTACCTTCTCCTGAGGATTATAATGTGAGTAATGCATATAAAGCATGTAGCACAGTGAGCACACAGTGAGTGTTCAAAAGCCAGAGGCTGCCGTGATTATTATACAAATATATTTCACCTCACAGTGCTGCACTGTACATGCAAATGTGAATCACTGGAGCTAATAGAACCTATAACATACAAGACCCTTTATGGCTTTTCACAGCTTTGCCAGGTCTCTGAAGGCAACAGTCATAGGAAAGAAAAATATATAATTCCTGCTTGTGGCTTTACTTTTACATATACACAAACATACAAACTACATAACCCATATCCACAAGAACAGTTTTGCTTAAGAGAGTTAACACTTGCATCTCTCATTTTTTTCTTTCTCCTACTTCTCACTTGGGGTATATAACCAGTTTATTGGGAGTCTCAACATGTTGACTTGCAAATAAATTTTTTTTTTTTGATAATTACCTCTTTTGATGGTTAATTTATGTGTCAACTTGGCTAGAGTGTGGTGGCAAGTTGTTTGGTCACATACTAGGCCAGATTTTGCTGTGAAGGTATTGTTTTGATGATTATACACACACATGCACACACACACATTTATACACAAATATATGTATATATATATTTATACATGACAGAGATGCAAAACTCTCTTGTTTAACTCTCTTAAACAAAACTGTTCCGGTATATACATATACACATGTATGTATATGTGTGTGCGTATGTTTATGGGCCTGGGATGAGGGAATTTATGGCCTTTTTATACACTAGCCTCTTCTTTCTCTCTTTGAATTACAACCTCCCTGTCAGACTCCGGAGCCTTTATCTTTCCCAGTGACAACTAGGGAAGCCTGTGGGGAGAGAAGAGTCACTGAAAGTTCTGCCCAACAGTCGGAACTTGGGAGGGCACCCTGGCTGGTTTAGATATTTATGGACTGTGTTGGAGTGTTGGTTTTCACATAAATGTGGTGTATGGTTTTTTCCTTGGGTCATGTTTATCCTTATCCTGGCCCCTTCCACTCCTGAAAGTCCTTTACAGAGGGACCGCCATCACTCCCTTCAGCTCAGCACTGATACCCATCCTCGACACTTCTCCCGGCTGGATATTCCTTCACTCAGCTCAACAGCAACCAGGGCAGCTTCATGGTTACTATTTCTCCACCAGCCTCTGTGCTCCTTTGTTTGGATCCTAGACTCGATGAGTTCCTCTTTCACATATTCTCAGTGAGAGACCAGAGTAGTAGAGTGGGTGAATCATTACTCCACAGCCCTTTAAAGCCAGTGGGATTCCAGTGGGTCTTTCACTGTCAGAAATGTTCAGTCTAGAAGTGAGCACAGTGTGTTGGACAGGTGTATCCCGAAGGTCCAGAGGACACATACAAGTCCCTCCCTCCTGACAGCAGGGAAGAAAATAGCCGCAACCAAGTGTGGCACTCCTGAACATCTGCAACGTGAGCACAGTGTCCAGAGTTATGCTCCACACAAACTTCTTAACCTCACTGTGGCCCTGCTTTCAAGGCCCAGACATTGTCCCTGGAGCTCTCTTACCAAGTTCCACTCAGGTGGGCAATACTTTTGGTAGCCCAACAAGAATACAGCCAGAAAACAGATGCTACAATCCCCTGCTTTCAGTCAACTCAAGTCTTTATGAGTCATTTATGAGGCATTTCTTCAATGTCCCTTCGCTGTGACTCCCCTTCTCCACACAAATGTACTAACAGCTTCTGTACAGGCACCACAATCCCCCATTGCACACTGTCTCTTCTTCTCTCAGTTACTTATGTTGATGTGCTATTAGGTGGTTTCCATTCTTGCTGGCTCACTGGCCAGTCTCATTAAAGACTCATGTGGCAGTTTTTATCCTCAATTTGGGGTCTTTGCTGCAATTCTGGGACAGCAGTAGGAATCCCACTGGACATCCTGTTACATACACAAATATGCCTTGAACCTATTGAAAAACATATTCAGTAATTATTTTGATAAACCTTAAATAGTTTACAATCAGGGCCGGCCTGGTGGCGCACTGGAGAGTGCGCCGCTTGGGAGTGCGGCAGCACTCCCGCCGAGGGTTCGGATCCCATGTGGAGACCGGTTCCCGCTCACTGGCTGAGCGCGGTGTGGGCGCAACACCGAGGGTTGCGATCCCGTTGCCGGTCCCCAGTACGGGCGCGACACCAAGGGTTGTGATCCCATTACCAGCCAGTAAAAAAGACAAAAAAAGGAAAAAAAAATAGTTTACAATCAAAGTGTTGTAATGTCCCTTACTAGCATGAGAAATAACCCTCTCAGTTTTGATGAGAGGTGCCAAGGCATGGCAAAAAGAACAGAAGTAGGTCTCTGGGCTCTAGTGAGTAAGCTTGGCCAACACACAACCTACAGGAGTAGCATAAAGTGAAGATTTTGCAGCTTTCACTGGTAATTCTGGTCTGAAAATGGAAAAAGAAGATTGAAGAAAGAGGAATGAATTGTCTGATTTTGCTCTCTACATACATCTTACTCACCAGATAATTGCTTGGCACCTCTACTTTGCTTTAGTGGGCATCACCTAAGACAGCAGTTTCTAACTGACTGCCTGTGGTCTGTTTTTATGTTTCTTTGATATGGAGATAGCTAGCCACACCACAATTAAAGTTCCATGCCATGACCAATAAATAAATAGGGCAAGTAAGATGAGAAAAAACAGGACACCACATAGCAAAAGTGAATGCAGAAGTGGGAGAAAAAATGCCTTGTTATTTATTCTGCTCCTTACTTCCATGAGATTTCTTTGCTGTAGCAACACATTAGTCTTTTCTTTCTTACGTCTTTAGTCAACATAAAGTGGTATAACCAGTATCAGGTATTAAACCTCACAGGGAATATTAACAATAACATTGCATGTAACAAGATAATGCAATAAACAGATTCACCTACTAAATATACCTAATGCAGCATCTGTTTCTAGAAAATGCAAAATGCCTTTTGAAATCTGTTCTCATTTCTGCTGATCTCACTGTTGGAAATGTCAAACTCAAGTATCAGCTTCCCTTATAGAGTCACAGTGATTATCTGCCCAGTAGGTTGCCAAGGAAATCAGAATAAGAAATCTAGGTTCTTTTTTTCTGACTCTCTTAGTGAATCTTCCTTCATCAAGCTTTTTTGCCTTTTCTGGGGAATTAATTTATCTCCCTCCAAAAAATCAAATCTGAAGAGATGTGGAATGTACACATATTTGTGAAGTTTTCAAAATTCCTTCTATTATTGATTTTATATTATTGTGGTTGCAAAAAATACTTGGTGTGATTTCAGTGTTCTAAAAATTCTTCAGACTTGTTTTGTGGCATGTGATCTATCCTGGAGAATGTTCCATGTGCACTTGAGGAGAATGTGTAGTCTGCTGCTATTGGATGGAATATTCTGTATATGTCTATTTGGTCCATTTGGTCTAAAATGCAGTTTAAGTCCACTGTTTTCTTATTTATTTTTGTCTGAATGATCTATTCATTGTTAAAAGTGGGGGACTTCAGTCCTCTACCATTACTGTATTGCAGTCCTATCCCTTTATTTATATTGTTTAATATTTTGTAACATCACTAATCATCAGGGAAATGCAAATTAAAACCACAAGGAAATATCACCTCACACCCATTAGAATGGCTATGATTGAAAAGATAAAAGGTAACAAATATTGGTGAAGATATAGAGAAAAGGGAACCTTTGTACACTGTTGGTGGAAATGTAAATTACTACTGCCAGTATGGAAAACAGTATAGAGGTTCCTCAAAAAGTTAGAAATAGAACTACCATACAATCCAGCAATCCCATTTCTGGGTATATATCCAAAGGAGATAAAATCAGTATGTCAAAAAGATATCTGCACTCCCATGTTTATTGCAGCATTATTCACAATAGCCAAAATAGGGAATCAACCTAAGTGTCCATTGACAGATGAATGGATAAAGAAAATGTGATGTATATATTCACAATGGAATACTATTTTGCTGTAAAAAGAAAAAAAAGAAGAAAATCCTGTCATTTGAGACAACACAGATGAATGTAGAGGTCATTATGTTAAATGAAATAAGCCAGGCACAGAAAGACAAATATTGCATGTCTGAATGATACCCTTCTTTGTTCACTTCTTCCCTGAAAAATACTTCTTTTCACTCTATCTTTCATGTACCTTATCCTCTCTGCTTCTTTGTTATTTATTTTAATTTTTGTTGCTATTCTTTTTTCTTCTTCCCTCTATTTCTCCCCCCTCAGATTTAGAACAAAGAGAAAGGAAGAGAGGATTAGAGTGAGACAGAAAGCAAGGCAGTGAAGTGGGAAGTAGTCTGTGAGCCACTGTCTTTATTCTGAGTGTGTGTGTGTGTGTGTGTGTGTATCTTCAAAGTTGGCTCTAGACAGGACCAAAAAGGAGGCAACCACACTTTTTCAGTAGCTCGTCCCCTTACTCTTATAGGGAAACATTCCCTGAGAAGACATATGTCTTTTTCCTCATGTGAGAGCAGTGGAAACTGCCTTTTCAGATTCTGTCTCTACCACCCCCTGGCCTTGCCCTCATAGTCGATACTGCATGCATTTATGGAGTGCCTTCCAGGTACCCTGCTCTATAATAGACATTATGCTCATATTCAGATACGTATATGTCACATTGGTTTTTTTTACTCAAGGAAACAATTTATGAGAGGAGAAGTTCTACATATATGAAATGGGGAATGTGCAAAGTATCTTTGCCTATGTTAGAAAATGAGTAATGCAGTTTATAAATGCATTGTATTTTGTTACAACTTTGTTTGTTTATGATTGCAGTATTGATTATCACTTATGTTGTTACTTGAAAGATTTAAAGCAGCTTAATTATTATCATCAATAAAAATACACTTAAATAGTGCTTTACATTTTATAGTGTGCATTTACATATATATGATCCTTATAGTTTTATGATATGAGCATTAAAAAAAATCCCCATTTGACACATGAAGACAACCTGAGGGTCTGAGAATTTACATGGTTTCTCCAAATTTTACAGATAGTGGTGGATGGATTCTGAAGTAGAACCCAGATCCTGGAGAGAATCCAGCCATGTCTTTTCTCAATTACATACTGGAAATTTCTTATTAATCTTCCTGCACAATTTGGTACTGAGGTTTGGATTTGGTGGTGAGACTGATAAAACACCTGTTCTCCATAATGTAGAATATACTCACACCACAAGTCACCATCCTGCCTGTCCAAGTCTCACAGCTCCTCATTAGAGTCAGAAGGTCACAGGACTTGACCCATGTGGAATTAATCCCTCTGAGAAGGCAATGAATAGGCTATACACCCAGGATTTTGAACTGTAATAACAGTGACAAGATTTAATTCTCAAAACACCAGGAACATAAGCATAAAAAAATGCAAAGATAAAGGCAAGCATATCAAAACATAAACTACAACTATTATTTAATTGAGTGTCCTCTTATGTAATTCGGGTCATATGTAATTCATGTACTCATATATCATGTTTTAAATCAGCTACACACAATAGAAAAGTTTCCAAATCTTTTTTTTTTTTTTGGTGGGGGACTTTGGTAGCTACTTTTTTGCCAGTCCATGCATTTCTTCTGCACCCAAACCCCAGCAACATCAAAAACAGCCACTCTGGTCATCAAGTGAACATGAGCAGAACTTGGCCAGAGTTCCCCATTCATTCCTGAGTACATGGTAATTGGTCCAGGGGTGACATATGACCAATAAATGTCTTTTCATTTATATAAGCCCTTGGGAAAAGGAGGCTTCCTTTAAGTTGCAATTACTTGACTAGGAGGCAGCCAGACCACATCTTTCCAGTGACCTGAAGAAGCCTTTCTGAAGAAGGAAACCAAGTAAGGACAGGTAGACAGGAGGCTCCATGAGGAAGAAAGGAAATTCCTGGTGGTGTGAGGCCTCATTCTAGTCCCTGAAGCAATTCCTTTGAGCCTCTGAACTACCCAGAACAATCCAAGCTATTTATGCCAATAAATTGTATCTTTTCCTCAAGGTGGTTTGTCTTGGCAGGCTCCCTCCCCAATTGTGGAGAACATGAGATGGCAGATATTCAGACTTCAGGTAGGAAGAGTGGAGCCTCCAGCAGAACTTTGGACATTAGGCCTGATATTTTCTTCTTGTTTTAGCTACACAAGCTTTCTATTTGTTAGGAAGATAAGATTTTCCTAAACTGGGGAGGTAATGATCAGAAGTGAGATGTGATGTCAGGGAAAGGAGAAATGGGGAGAAACTTATCAAAGATGAAGGAAAGAACTGCTATTTAGAGTTTAATTCAACAAACTCTGAATTTTTCTAGACACTAGGAATTCAGTAGCACGTAATAACAGAAAAAGTCACTACCATTAAACTGACTTTTTAAGTATCAGAAATAATAAGTTCTGCAAAGAAACTTCCTTAACTGTTTGTCAAGGATGACCTATCTAAAGAGGTTGTATTTAAGCTGACAACTGAATGACAGGAAGGAGACAGCTAGGTAAACATCTGGAAAAAAGAACATTTCTGGGAAAGAAAACAGAGAATGCAAAGGTCCTAAGGTGGGAAAAGTTGACACATTAGAAGAACAAGAAGAAGGCTGGTATGGCTGGAAGGTGGAACAGTGTATGCAGGGCTTTTTCAACCTTGGTGCTGCTGACATTTTGGACTGGCTAACTTAAAGAAGGTATAAATTTAATCACTAATTAGAGATATTATGAAATACTTTGAGATACTCAAGAGGATTAACTGAAAAACAAAAAAATGTGTAAGGTCTATGAGAATAAAACTTTAAAGCACTCCTGAAGGACGAGAGAAGTCATCAGCAAATAGAAAGGCAGAATGTGTGGAATAGGAAGACACAATATCAAAAGAGTGTAAAGTCTCCAAAGTCAATCTGTAGCTCTAACATGATTTTAATATAAATAGCAACATGATTTTATTCTTGCAACTTGACAAGGTGATGATAAACTCATATGAAAATATAAATAAGCCAAGAATAGTCAGAAGCATTCTGAAAAATAAGAGTGATGGAGAAGAATCAGCCCTCTCAGATATTAAAACATATCATAAAACCTAGATAATTACAGTATTGTGATACAGCCTCAGGAATATACATTGGTCTAACAAAATAGAATCCATTAATATAAACAAATGCAAACAGTAATTTACAAAATATAATTTAGAAATGGTAATTTAGAAGTCATACCTTAAATCAATGAGGAAAATATTAAGAATTAAATAAATGGTATTGAGGTAACTGGGTAGCCATGCAGAAAAACATATATTGGATCTAAACTAGCACTTTATACAAGAATAAATTCCAAATGGATCAATGATTTAAATATGTATATATACAAAAAATATACGAAAAATTCCCTAAAACTGCTAGAAAAAAAATCATGGGAGAATTATTTATAACCATGGAGTGTGGAAGACCTTTCTAACTGAGATACAATATCCTAAAGCCATAAAAGAAAAAATTGAAAAAGTTGACTATTATGTAAAGATTAAAAATTTATGGCAAAATCACATAAGAAAATACAAAGAAAAAAACAAACTGAGAAAATATATTTGCAATCATATTGCAAAGGGTTCATTTAACATAATAAGAGCTTCTACTAATCAACAGAAGACAGGCAACCCAATAGAAAATTGGGTGGTCTATATACCATTTCCCACTTTAAAATTTTTGAACTATCTAAATATGTTACCTTTCTAAAAGACAATAAAATATACATTTATAAAATAGAGATCATTCTGGCTACTGTTGGGATATATCCTCAATAAAAACTGTTCCACATAGACATTGACTTGTATGAGTGAGTATTTTTGTCGACACTGATAAATGTTAAGTTTATTAAGCTCAGTTGACAAAGCATGAAAATTAGTGCACGCACAATATGGAAAGTTGATTCATGAACTGAAGGAGCAGTTCACAGCCAGAGGTAACTGTAAGAACTTAAACATATTACAAACAACCTTTGCCCTTTCCCTCCCCCAACTATTAAATTGACAGAAATTTTAGGAAAAAATTTAAACTTCTTGGGGGGGGTGACAAAATTGGATATTTAGGAAATCTTAGTTCTTAAGAGATACAGTGATTGCAGGTGACATTTGGATTATTAAGGAATAAAGTAATGAACTAGAAATCAGAAAACCTAGATTTATAATTGATCTGTAATAGTTGATATGATGAAAGGACACAAATAAAATGACAGGGAAATCTGAATCTTCCCAATAACCCAAGTGTGTCACACAGGGCCTGGCACAGGAAAAACACTCAATAATCATTTCTTCATTTATCTTTCTCATTCAGATATTTGTTTTGTTGATGTGACTGCCTCACCAGTCGTGAAACAAGAATATTAGTCATGAAACAAGTGTATTAGTTGCTATTTGATTCTACTGTACATAAAAAAACCTCTCTCTCTCTCTCACACACACACACACACACACACACACACACACATTGACATGAGGGAAAGTGTTATTTCCCTGTCATGTTAAAAAATGTCCATATTTAAGGAGTCTTGGGCTGGTATGTTATGACACTCTATCGCTGTCACCAGGACTCAGGTTCCTATCATTCCACTCACCAGCTAGTACATAACTTCCATTCTCAAGGTCATCTTACAGTTCCAAACAGCTGCTAGAGCTCCAGCTACCAAATCCAGTTTGCATATAATTATGAGGGAAAGCAGACAGACACAAAAGAGTCTATACTATATGTGGCAGTTATCAATTTATTGCCTCCCAGCTCCAAATCTACTCTCTGTGTGTGCCCTGCTTTGTGATACTGGCACTTGACCCTACAAATATTTTCCTTTGTCAGTTTACTTATATTAGGCTTCTTAAAAATGGCTCTGAAGGAACACTGCAAATCTGAAGCAGAAGGAAGGGGCTTCCCTTGCTGGTTCTGGGATACTGGTTTTGATCCCCTGGCAGCCGGCAGATTGGCATGTGGGTGGCCAGATAGTACTCACTCAGCAGCCCTCAAACTCATGCAGCCTGTGCCCTCCAGCAAGTTTCTCCACCAGCAGGCAAGCCCCGTAGAAGGTTCATAGAAGGTCCATAGAAGGACCTTAGAAGGACAGTTCAAGCCAGTACCTTCCAGAAAGGTTCTTTGCCACAGCAAGCTGCCTGTTCCCATGACAACTAAACACTCTCGGACCTGGTCTGAACTTCAGGGGTGAGAGTGGACCCCTTTAAATTCCTACTTTCTTCCTGATCATTCCCAGCTCTAAATGTTGTCTGTATTTGCTACTTTTAACCATTTTAGTTGTTCACTACCATTTCCTAGTGAACAATGCCTTATGTTAAACTTTCCCTGTTCAAATTATTTGTGTGGTTTCTGTCTCCTGATGGGACCCTGGCTGATTTATATGATTCCATTCATATAAAGTTCAAAATCAGGCAAGATTAATCTACAGTAATACTGGCTACTTCTGGGAATGTTATTGACAGGGCTGATCATAAGAGAGCTTCCTGAGGTTCTGGGAATATTTTAAGATATTTTAATCTGGGTAATGATTTTACAAGTATATGAACATGTGAAAATCAATGGGCCTTTATGATTAATATTTGGTGTACCCTGCTCTATGTAAATTATTCCTCGATAGTAATAGTGAAAAATAGTCCATGTTCCAAGCTAGAAGAGGAGGTAAAGAGATGGACACACACACACACACACACACACACCAAAAAACAAACAAACAAACAAACCTTTCATAGTTGAACCAACCCCTTTTAAATAGTTTTCCAGTTAGAACCACACTGCAGTTACCCTGAATAACATGGGCCTGAATGAAATCCCATGGCCACAAGTAGCTGCAAGGAAGGTAAAGTAACAATGTGCCTTGCTCAAAATCAGGGTTCTGTAAGGTAGGAAGGAAGGACAGAACGGATTCTGGTACAGGCAACCAGTGATCTCTGCCACAATAGATACTGTATTAAATTTATTAAATATTTATTCAGTGATAGTCACAGTATTAAGCCTTGAAGATATAGCTATAAACTAAATTGGCAGGGACTCTACTCTCCTGGAGCTTACATTCTACCACTTGGCTCTTAGTAGACTCTCAAAAAATATATGCAGAATAAATATGTGAGTGATGAGCAAATAAATAAATCAATAAATACATATGTCATTTCAGTGGTAATAAACCACTTAGGATACTACAACCACAACTATCATCTTGAAAAGAGTATATGCCTTGCTATGAGAAAGTAAGCCTCTTTTGAAAAGCTGGCTGGGCTAATATACCATATCAGAGAAACTTAAGAAAGCTATAAGTCACCCCACAGAAGTGAACTCTCAGTGGAAGCCAGAGCTGTACTCCCTCTGTTGATTCTAGATCAACCTGTCACCTTTTTCAGAGCCCAGTTGGAGTTTGAGATCTCCCAGACTTAAGGTTTTAAATGTAATGATTAAGGAAGGCATCAAGTAAAAAACACAATAACCAACTTCCAGGGAAATGCAAGCTGCCCCTGAGAGATAAGAAAGCATTTATAAACCAAAGGCTTGTCAGGAAACAGTTCACCATGGTTGAGATCTCTGAGCTGCAAGCTTGGGGTTAGCCACAGAAGCCTCTGTGCCTTTTTCAGGGCCTCTTGAGATACTTTTGGGACTCTTTTTACTGGGAGGCACATGCAGATAAAACTCCTTTAGAGACCTGAATTGGACAAGACATACCATCTGCACTAAGAGTGATAAATAAAAAAGTCTAAATTGGGGATACTACTACAGTGGACGGCGCTGGTGCAAAATTTTGATGGAAGAATGCTCACAGGATGACGGGAGAAGAGAAAAGGAGTTTGAGTCAGAATTGCCATCTCAAATGTCGGGAGCACATAATTCAAGAGAAAAACCTGGACAGGTGAGTATATCAAAGGTGATGGAGTTGGAATAGATAGATATTGGCTATCATTTTTTTTTTTTTTTTACACTGGCACTAAAGTCCTTTATTGGGGCTGTTTTTCCAAATTAGACAGAAGGTTTGTTCCCTAGATAAATAGCTATGAGCAGTGACCTCTCCAAACCCAAGTTTTGTCAACCATAAAACAGAGGACTATAATACATCACAAGAATGGCCACCAAAAAAAAAAAAAAAGACAATTCTTTGGAGAATGATTAAAGTTTATCACCAGATAGGTACCCATCCTTTAAAAAAATGTTTACAAATGAATCATAAATCATAAATCACATTGCCATATCCTGTCTGGAAATCAGAAGTTATAATAGTCAGTAGCTATTTAACAGATTTCTTGCAAGTAATTTTTATTCAAACCAGATCTTCTGTATGTTTAGTCAATTCATTTTATAATGAGATGGAAATGTTCCTATAATATGCCCAACTGTAATGGAAGGGTTTGTAATAGGAGGCTATGGTAGAAAGAATACTGAATCATGCTTCTATGTATTTATTTATTCACTTATTTACATATACGCTGACTCATTCTAAAAAAAGAATTTCAGGTGTTTTGCAGTAGAAACACAATAACATGATAAAATATAAATGAAAATGGAAAAGGAGCACCAGGGCAAAGATAAATTAGAAGAGTGGGTCATGATGTGGAGGAAAATAAAATAAAATAATGTATTCTGTAAGGGATTACATAATTGCCATAATTTATTTCTGAATTTTTTCTGAGCTTTTCTGAAACAAAGACAAAAGGGAGAGATGGATACTCTCTCTTTACTTAAAGTGAAAGACAAAGTTATATAATTTCCTCAGAAGGACAAGGGATCCAATAATCTGAATTATAGAATTGGCTGGATAACTTTGGGTAAATCATCCAGTGTTTCCGGTTATCTCTGATTTTTCATAAGAGGAGCTGCAGGACTTGACCAGATGATCGAGTCCTAGCTAATGATGTGAACGGAAGTGACACATGCCCCTTTCAGACGAAAACCTCCCAGTGGTGACCTCCTGTGTTTTCTCCCACTGCCAGCTACAAATCAACTGTCAGACTTAGGTTGTGTTCTGTTGTAAGAAGACGCTGACATGGAGCTTAGACTGAGTGGGCTGGATGTTTATTAGGGAATGCAGCTAGTGCTGTTACTTAACACACACGCACAATCTTTAGACATGCTCAACACTTGAACAAAAGACAAATTCTATAGTGTGCATGTACTACAATGGATACTTCTACTTTGTTAAATCGAAAGTTCGTGCAGCACCTGAACAGAGCTATGAAGTTGACAATTGTGTCTTCATGGCATTCCCACTGTCAGCCCCTCCCCAACTGACTTTATAAAACAAATTTATGTCCTCATGCTCCTCACATCGGCTGCCTTTTAAAAACCTTCTCTCATTATCTTCATTAGCTCAGCACTACTTTTAATGAAAGTTACAGTGGTTCTTTTTCCTGAGGAAAATGCATCTTGAATCCCTGAAATGAAGGACTGCAAAACTGTAATGTGCAGTTTCACACGTTATGCTGGGGGAGGTGGAGGAAATCTGGGGATGTTGGGAAGCCAATCGACTTACCGGGAGGGTATACAGCTGTCTTGTAAGAGCAGCTCTCTCTTCAGTTCTACTCATACGGCTCCGAGCCCGTGTCCTCTATGGGCTCAGGTTACACCAGACTGGGAATTAAAATGTGCTCAATTCACGATACTTATTCTATATTTTGCTTACTCTCAGCCACAACTGCTAACATCCCTCCCCAAATCTCATAAAATTGTCTCTGGAAATCTCTGAGGAATCTCATGGGCATTCCCAAGTGATCTTATCCTGTTCTTCTGCCTAATCTCCTCATCACCAATGCCAATTGCCCAAGAACCCACCTGAAGCATGTCTCATGGCTGCAGCCCTGGTCACACCAAGGAAGCTGACATTCCTGGCAAGGATGCTGTCTCTGTGAGCTGCCCAGGTGCCTTGAAGTGTCAGTATAAAGCAAGTAGTCATCCTCTCTAGTTTGGAGCTACTGTGCCATGTGGAAGGATGAGCAAGGCCTCCCCATCTCTACGGCACAGGTTCTCAAGTAAATGCTGTTGTTTTACCCTCATATCCAGAAGAATCCCTGTAAAAAAGTGCCTCGTGAGGAGCTACGTAGATTTAGAGTACAGCCTTCTCTCCATAGATGTCAGCTCTCAATTCTTAGACTCAAGTCAGCTGGACTCGCTAGGCTGAGCCATGAGGAACTACTGTCTGGGAGGGATGCCAAGCTGTCTTCTTTAATCCATTTTGTCAGCACAGGAACATGCTCTGTAATTCTCCTTTCACTAAAAACCCTCATTCAAATTGACTTCTGGCAGCAGCCCTGCTCTTTGATGGCCAAACACATCTAAACCCCAGTTTAGAGTGAAGTTGTGACTTCTATCACATACACAGAAAAGTGCATTTCAGAAACACAGTAGTAATAATAGTGTTATAAATAAAATAGTGACTAACATTTGTTGTGGCCACATGCTAATCACTGTGCTAAGTGCTTCTTCAGCATTTTATCATTTAAACATTATCAAACTCTGCAAATATATTATTCCTTTTCTCATAAAAAAAAAATACAGGAAACTCAGGTAGAGAGAGTTAAGTAATGTGTCCAGGTTCACACATCTGGAACTTTGCTGGGCCTGGATATGAACCCCAGAGCTGAAGTTCACAGAACTGAAGTTCACGGTCCTCTGTGGGTAGTCACAAGGGACTGACCTTCAAGTCCGCCCTCCCTAAGGAATCTGAGCACTCATTTCATTGTATATGGCTAGGCAGAATGTTCAGAGTTTGGGTAACCCTTCAGATCTTGCACTGTTTTAAACACATATGAGAAAAAGACCCCATGAAGCCAAGTTAAGAGGTAATTCTATCAAGGACAGAATATCCTTCTGGATAGGCTGTTGTGTGATTAGAGACATACGTATCCTCTCACCACCTTTCACAGTCTCAACATCTTTTAGCCTCAAAGTTTCTTGAATCTCCAAGACACCCTAATACAAAAGACAGGAAACAGAGCAAAGAAGATAATTCTGTTTCTGAGGGATACCAGGAGGCAGTAGGTTGGGAGAATACATGGGAGAGATTGGTTCACCAAAAGAGGGGAGTGTCCAAAATAAACTTTATTTCCTAGCCCAAGGTGAGCCCTGATCCTGGACATGAGCCAGGCATCTGGCAGTGATCTCACTCCTCCAGCTTACCAAATTCAGTAGCTCCTTTTCAATTCCCATGCTGTGACATCTCTGCAGTATCTGATATCCCTCTTTCTTCACTCTCTCTTTCTCCCTTAATATCCTCTCTTAATATCCAGTGTTCATCAGCTTTTGTTGCAGCAACAAACAACCTCCCAAAGTCGATGGCTTACAAAAACCAATATTCATTGCTTGTTCACACTGCGCGAGAGTTGCAGGTTGGCTACAGCTTTGGCAGGACTCCATGGGTCTTCTCATTCTGGAACCCAGGCTGAAGGATTAGCCACCATCTGGCCCAGGCTGTTCTCATAGTGGATGACAGGAACAAAAGGAACAGAACCATTTTGTGCACATTAATTAAAGCTTTAGCTTGGATGTGGTGTGTGCCATGCCTGCTAACAACTCATTGGCTTAAGCAAGGGCGTACACTTCATCTACAGGGGTTGGGGAGGGGGCATGACCAGGGTTTACACTAACTGGATCTGTACTAACTGGGTTTTCTCCACTTTCTCTGATTGTGCCTACTCAATCACAGAACCCGGTTCTTCTCCATCTCACCCTCTCAAAATACTGTGTGCTATAGAGTCCTGTCCCTGATGCCTTTTCCTTTCTGTCTACATGCTTTTCTTAAGCCAGCCTGTCAATATCCACGGTATCAGCTACCAATACCCCCACATCTATATCTTTAGCACCACTTTCCTCCTTGACTTTCAGGCACACTTTTCCCTTTATTTTGAATATTTCTACCTAAACATCCTTCCAGTGTTACAAACTCAAACTGTACAAAGACTCACTTATTATCTACCTGCTCTTTCCCTGCATACTCTGAGTCGTCTACTCCTGCCACTAGGACTGCTGCATGGCAATCACGAGTACAAGCAGTGACTCTCCCTTCCTCCTCAATTCAGCATCCCAATAAGCCTCATTTTAGCCTGCCCCACTCCCGTCCCCACGGTCACAGTCCATGCTTGCCTTATTGTCCTGTCTGCAGGAAGCCACTGTAATAGGCTCCCAACTTGTCTCTCCTTCTCCAGCTTCTCCCAATTTTAATTCCTCCTCTGCATCCCTGTTGGAGCGATCTTCCTAAAACATGAAATAATCATGGTATTCACCAGTGGATGGTCCTTCGGTAACCCTCTGTCAGTGCAGGTCAAACTGTTGGAACCACAAGGGTCCACAGAGTTGCCTCACAGACTGCAAAGGGAAAAAGTATGGGAATTTGTACTCTCTTCTCTTAATTTAGCCACAGAAACTCTATTTCATAGGTAGGCTCCCCATGCACTATTTGAATAAAAGATTCCTGAAATAGCAAGTATAACGAAAGTACTTCGACAATCCTTCACCTGAGGATATAAGAAAACTTCCTAAGGGTGTAAAGTGCACAGTGAGGCTTCAGTCGTCTCCTGTTCTAACCTCACCTTCTGCTGTCTGTTTTTCACAAATCCCACCACATATACACGCTATCCTGCCAGGACAGCAGCTACACTGAAATAGTCAATGAAGTTCTCTTGGCTGGAAGTGTCCTTCTCTCCTTTCCTTCAATTCCACCAAGACGAGTCCTGCTCTGAACACAAAGATTCTCCCTCAAGTGAAGCCATGACCTGCTCATTCTAATCACAAACAAGCCTAGGCAGTTAGCTGTCTCCGTTTTGATTCTTGTAAACTCCTTTCAAATAGCACTCTTTACTCTGCTCCATTTGTTTGCTTTGTCCGTCTTTCCTGCTAGCTGGGCCTTTCTTAAAAATAAAACTATGTCTTACCCATCCTTGTATTCCTGGTACTCAGCACAGTGTCCAGCACAGAGCAAGTGCTCAAATGAATATTTATAATGGGACTGAATTAAAACTTTAGTAATAGTAAGGCACCCCATCCCTAACCAGAGCCCTAGAAAATGTCATTTGCTTTGCCGTTGTCAAGACCACTGAACAGCTTTTGAATTCCTCTCCCTGCCTCTGTTTCAGCTAGAATGTGGGCATGAAACCCTGACTCTATACACTGATGACTCCTTGTGAGACTTAGTCAGAAGCGAGTAATGCAAGGAAATATGGTTTCATCTTTGGGTGAGAGAGTGATTTGTCTTTTTATGGATGGCAGCAGTGGAGCCACTGATATCTAGTCTCCAGCACTATGGGTAGGTACTGGAGCAACAGGGGTAGACGAGTACTTCCTGGTGAAGTACCCATGGGTTCGAGCCTGATGCTTTGCCTCTTCCTAAGTTTCTTCATCACCCAGATTGTAATGCCCATAAGATTTGTACCTCTTTTCAGGGGACTTCTGGTCAAGATGGCAGAATAGATGGTCCCCAGCGTCACTCTCTCCCACAAATCAATGAATTTACAACTATAAAATTGTAACATCAGCCAAGCTGGGGCCGTTGGAGCTCAGGGGAAGAGGAGGAGAGACCTATGGAACTCATGAAGAGAGAAAGAAAAAACTGCTCTCAGCGTTTTGGGCTGTGGTCACTTTAATGCTGGAGCACATGGAGCAGGAGCCAGCAGAAGCCGCAGCTGTGCCCTTTAGATGGAATTACTTGGAGGCTGCAGGGGAGAAGAGGACTTTGATGGCCCCCAGATCGGCAAGACCACTAATAGAGTTCCCATGGACCCACGCAGGAGCGAGGAACCAGAACAGCAGAAAAAGGGGAGCCATTCAGAGGTCAGTGAGTCATCACAAGGGACCTGTGCAGGGCCCGTCCCATGGGAAGTGTTTGGAGCACAGCTGGTGGGAGAGACAGGCCCACCAGGAGAACACTGGGACACAGCAAGGACAGCCAATCTGCCCCCCAATGAGTGCAGGACCACTCAGATGAGACTGGTCGGGAATGCAGAATTGCATGGGGTGCAGTTCGATGAAAAAGCTCAGGTTTCTAAACAACCCAGGTGCACCAAGTATCTGGAGAGCCGGAAGTACCTATAAGGTCAACCATTAAACCCTGAGCTGCACGAAAAACCTTCCCTAGGGAAACAGCAGCAAAGCAGCAAAGCAGCAATTTACCTCAACCACACAGCTCAAGTACTGGTTCCCACAGGAAGTTTCCCTGGGTTAGAAGAAAGCAAAGGAGAAAAACTTAGTTCCAGCCCAGTTACACCGTGAATGCCTTGGAGCCCACCAGGGGACATGAGGCATGGAGCCAGGGGCAGGACGCCTGCCCACAACCACTCACACCACTAGCACCTTGGGGCCCCACCCAGGAACCTGAGGGTTGGAGCCAAGGACTGGACCCCACTCCTACACACAGGCACACCACCAATGCCTAGGGGCCTGCCTGGGGACCCGGGGCTAACAGCCAGGGACCAGACCCCCTTCCCACAATCAGGCACACCATGCCAGCACCACAGGGCTCATCTGGGGACCCAAGGCATGGAGAAGGGGCCTGGGACCCCCTGCCACAACCAGACACACAGCGCCAGTACCCCAGGACCCAACCAGGGACATGAGGCATGGAGAATGGGACCAGACCCCCCCTCTCACAACCAGGCATTCTGTGCCAGCACCTTGGGTACAGCCTGGGGACCTGAGGCATGGAGAATGGACCAGACCCCCCTCCCACAACCAGGCACACCATGCCAGTGCCTGAGGGCCCACCCAGTGCCTCGGGTCCTGCCTGGGGACCTGGGGAATGGAGAAGGGGACTGGACCCCCCTTTTACAACCAGGTACACTGTGCCAGCACCTCAGGGACTGTGCAGGGACCTGGGTCATGGAGAAGGGGACCAAACCTACTCCCACAGCCAGGCTCCCTGTGCCAGCACCTAGAGACCTGCCCTGGGACCCAGTGCATGGAGAAGGGGACCAAACCCCCCTCCCACAGCCAGGCGCACTGTGCCAGGACCTTGGGGCCAGCCTAGGGACCCACCTAGGGACCCACGGTAAGGAGCTGGGGTTCAGACCCCCCTCCCACAACTAGGCACCCCATGCCAGTACCTCGGGGCCTTCCCTGGGCCCCAGGGCATGGAGAAGAGGACCAGATCCCCCTCTCGCCAACAGGCACACTGTGCTAGCTCCTCAGGGCCCACCCAAGGCCCCAAGACATGGAGAAGGGGACCGAACCCCCCTCTCACAACCAGGCACACCTCACCAGTAACTCAGGTCCTGCCGGGGACCTGGGGCATGGAGAAGAGGACTGGACCCCCCTCCCACAACCAGGCGCACCACGCCAGCATCTCAGGGTCCATGCTGGGACCTGGGGTATGGAGAAGGGGACCGGACCCGCCTCCCACAACCGGGCACACTGTGCCAGCACCTTGCATCCTGCCCTGGGACCCGGGGCATGGAGAAGGGAACCAGATCCCCTTCCTACCACCAGGCTCACCACACCAGTGTCTTGGGGCCTGCTGTGGGACCCGAGGCATGGAGAAGGGGACCAAACCCCTCTCCCACAACCAGGCACACTACGCCAGCACCTCAGAGCATGCCTAGGGACCCAGAGTGAGGAACTGGAAACTGGACCCCCCTCCCACAATCAGGCACACTGTGCCAGCCCCTCAGGACCCACTCGGGACCCAGGGCATGGAACTGAGGATCGGATACTCTCCACAACCAGGCACACTGCCAGCACCACGGAGCAGGACAAAAACATCTCCTCCATGTAGGTGGCCCACCACAGCCACCACGATATCCATGGCTGCCAAAGGCGGCTAGATGCCACAACCACCACACAGATGGAACACCAGCCACTGGAATGAGTTGACACAGGAGAGTCACCAGCAGAGATAAAGAAAGGAGGAGGATGTCTTTCTCCACAGAGCCCATTTCATAGTGATGGAAGAGACATCTGCTCTATGATAGTATTGGGGGACCTGATCATGCCTCTCAGCATTGGACAGATCATGTGGGCAGCAAGTCAACAGAGTAACCATTATTTTTTCAGAGGGAGAGAAGAAATCTAGGGTGATTAGAGTGGGGAGGGAAAGGGTGATGGGGAGAGATTGGACACGTGGCATAAAGAATAATTGCAATTTGTAACAATATATATGCTAGTAATATTGGTTTGATCAACATATCTCAATGTTGAAAACCAAAAATATGTATAATGAATTTTGACTCAATAAATTTTTTTTAATTAAAAATAAATAAATAAATAAAGATTTGTACTTCTTTTCTGATCCCATCTCACCCTTTCTAGTTTCTAAAATGCTCCCATGGAGGTTTCTGGAATTCATAGTCCATAATCAGCCAAATTCTCTATATCTTTAATATGATTATCAGTATATTCTCTACCTTGCTGTAATTGGAAACTGGCTTTTCCCTGAGGCCCGCTCCTGCGCTCTTGCTACCTTGGAATGTGGAGGTAGTGGAGGTGTCCTCCTTGTCCATCATAATATATTTCTAGACCATTCCCCCACCCCCGTACCAATCCACTCCAACTTTGCCGCTTATGCCATTAGATTACAACACCTACTATCCCAGTTACTAACAGATTTTCAGATCATTCCAGTGCATATACTGAAGATTTTAAACCTAGCTCACCATCACCCTCTCCAGAATAACTCTTGTCATAACTCTGGATTGTTTGAATACACATATGGACAGTTCTTCTGTTATCCTCGCCTCTGAGTTTCTTAACCTCTTCCATGGATCTTATCTTCTACCCAATCTCAGCCACTCATTCCCATTGTTATATCTTAGACATTTTCTTCATCAATAATAGCACACCCTCCAATATTTCATTTTAACCATCCTGCTCTCCAATAATCACAGCCTATCTTTGTGGCTCACTCATTCTTTTTTTTTTTTTGTCTTTTTCCGTGTCCGGCAACGGATCGCAACCCTCAGTGTTGCCCCCGTACCGGACCGGGGACCGGCAACGGGATCGCAACCCTCAGTGCTGCCCCCGTGCCTCGCTCAGTCAGTGAGCAGGAACCGGTCTGCATGTGGGATCCGAACCCTCAGGCGGGAGCGCCGCCGCGCTTCCCAAGCGGCGCACTTATCCAGTGCGCCACCGGGCCGGCCCGTGGCTCACTCATTCTAAGATCCTGGCCTCCTCCTCCCAATTTCTTGACCCTTCCCAAGCCCTTGATTTATTGTCTCTACCAGTTTTCACTGTTCCTCACCTCATGATATCCTCACTTCTGCCCGGTTTACATTCTATAGTCTGTCATTGTAATCACACCCTTGCACACACCGTCAATATCATTCTCTTTCTTTCTCCCCTCATTGTAATCTCCTGGAAGAATCCAGTTAAATTGGAAAAATAGGTTGGGCAGGTGAGCACGGTTGGAGAAGGACATAGGAGGACCATGATAACTTACTTTAAATCCGTGATCACTCACTTGAGTGGGCTCTTGGGCTGCCCAGACATCCTCCTATTTTTCCCAAGCATTTGCACTCACTTGCTCTTCTAGAGATCTAGTTCACACCTTGTTTTCTCCCTTTAAATTTTCAATACCTCCTCTCCACCATCACTTTCAGTGGATGACCTTGCTTTACATTTCACCAAGAAAATGTAAATATCAAGAAGGGCATCCACACTTTAGCATCCCAACATCCAGCTACCCACCTGTGTCTATACCCATGTGCTTGCCTCCTGTTCTGTTAGTACTAGTATCAGTACCTGCTACTGCTCATTATCTTTTTTTTTAGATTAGAGGAAACATAAGGACATTAGCCAATTCCATTGAAACTACACAGGCAATAAACCTCAAAGAAGGAGAGCAATGAATCAAGAATATAAAACAGGTAGAACCATGGAGCAGCTTGCGTGCGTAATCATGAGAGTAATGGGAATCGGATTCATTAGAGGCAAAGGTTTTGCTCTCATCTGGATTGAGCAATCTATTATCTCTGCTATGACAGTAAGACCCCTAATATATGGTAATGGTGTTATCCTGAGAATAAAAACAAAAACACAACCAGTAACTGAAGGCAGGGACATTCTTTGGGCACAGGCCTGGGGAGAGGTCTTGGCTGGGTTTGTGCTCCTAACCACATTGTGAGAGGGAAGACCGTTACTAATAGAGAGCAAGATTAACTCCTTCTTGGGCTAGAGAGAGCTAATGGGTAATGTTCACAATTCCTGCTTAGAAAGAAAACCAAGATAGTCAGGAGCCCGGGCTGGGGAAGGCAGATTGCTCCCTCCCTCCCACCCCCAGGTGCTGACTGAGATTTCAGATGGGTGTCCACAGCGTCACTTGGATTGTCCTCCTGACTTTTAGCATCAATGAGAAGTGAGGGCTTGTCAGGAATAGAACAAAGGAGCTAATGGAAGGGATCTGCTTATTTACCAAGAGAGGAGGTCTTAAGTGAAGGAATGGGGTTTCTATTGTAGGCTGTCAGGCATTATGGGGGACATGGAGATGAGGACTTGGTGATTCAGACTTCTTGAAACCACGCCACAAGTCTGCTTCGAAGCTCTAAACTATCCACTTCCCTCCCAACCCCCACAGAGGGAGAGAGCTGAGCAATTACACTGACCACTGAAATCATTCTACTAGTGGGTACTCTAAAAATGCAAGGGACGAGGCCATAAATGCCCCAGTAAGCTTTAAAGTCAAGCAACGCATTTCAATAAAGCTATAGTTTTATTTCATTTCCAGCACCAAATCAGCAGATTAAATGCCACAAATGGATTTCAAACCATTAAAAAACCTACCAAACACGTGGCTGCCTTCATGTAAAATAAATTAGAAATTCTGTTCAACGTAATATCAAAATGTTCTTGCTTTGGGTCAATATCTCTAATCCGTGCATAATTTCTTTTTGAGACATATGGATACAAAGAAGAAAAGAAAGAAAAGAAAGGAAAAGCCTAGGCCTTAAAATCCTCAACGCTCTGCAAGGCTCAGTTCTTTCATTTAAGAAACCTGGTGAGAAACTATTGATTTTCCCAGAAACAAGCAAAGATCAGCTAATTCCTTGAAGCAACTAATGGCTTTGTTATTTAACATTTCTCAAGGGCTTATCACCTACTCAATGTACAGAACACTTCCTGGTGGTAGCCACTGCATTAAGATAGAACACAGAAGGGAGGTGAAACATTATAATGGGCTGAAGACATTCCTGTGCATCTGGGCTGGTTTGTGTGGATGAGGTAAGGGTATTCTCACTCTGACCTCCGTCCTCACTACCTGGTCTCAAGGTGGATTTCTGAACTTTGAGGAGCCATTTGAAGGAGGATGAAAAGCATAAACTTTCCAGACATGAAACACTTACTATAAAAGCAGTGTTGCACCAGCTGCTTTCAAAGGCATGATTTTATGAAGTCTTTACAACAATCTTGAGGAGTAAGTCTTATTTATTATTTTCAATTTTCAGATGCAGAGAAGTTAGGTAACTTGTCCAAAGGTTGCACAGCTTTATAGAGTGGAGCTGGGTTTAAATCCAGGTTTTAAATTCTAAGTTCACATTGTTTCATGGGAATTAGAATGTATCTCATTGTAAACAACATATAGGAACATATTCCTTACATACAAATCTCTTTTGGATAATTCTAATTCTCACAAAATGCCACTCAGAGTTCAGTAGTTAAAGAATGTGTTTCTATATATTTGCTTACAATGTCAACTTTTCTTGGGAGTTATGTAAAGAGAGGCAAATGAAGAATCATATAGAATAGTGTACTGGACTGGGCGGCAGGCACATGAAGTATTCTTGGCCCTCTGTAGAGCTGCCTCCAAAAGTCACAAGAATTCCTAGTCAGAAGTTATAGACTTTCTGTATGCTCAGGAATTCAACTTAAGAGAAACCTGAACATTTCATTCTATAATGGCATAAAAGCAAGTGAATAAATTGGGTCTGCGACAGTTCAGCTTCAAGATATGCTGCCAAGCCCATGGCACTGACGTACTCTTAGGGTTGCAAGAAAAGGGGCTAAAATCCATAAGTGACCTAAGGGGAGGGAACTAGACGTTCTGCTGTCTTTCATATGCCAAAAGGGGACCACTAAGTTACTTTCAGCAAGAGAATGGTTGCAGAAACATTTACATCAATAGGCTGCTATTCAAGCAAAAGTTTTCTGGGAACATCTCATAGGAGGCAAAGAAAACAGCCTAAAAAAAACAGTGGGAAATGCATCCTGATGTGGTGAACTGCACTCGCTACTCAATAAATTTTATCCTTGCCTCAAGCCAAATAGTTCAAAAGATTGCTTGCTATTATTCATAGCTGCTGGGATGTAGTTTCCTGCTCTGTGTTTTCATCACAGGTGGTGATTACCAACAGGAAGAGTTAAAGAAAATAACTTGTCAGAGCTAATGTATAACTCGAGCATGGAAAGTTCTCAAGAGTGAAATTCCAGAAACCGAAAATCTTCCTTTGGGAAAGGCATTTCCCCTCGGATTTGCAGAGATGTGACCTAACGTTAGATGAATGACAACCTATGCTAGGCACTTTGGGAATATCATCTGATTTAACCTCAAAATAGTCACGGGAAATAATTACCATTGTCTTCACTTTACATGTGAGAAAACTAAACTGAAATTGCTAAGGTCATATAGCCAGTAAGTAACAAAAATGTCTTTTGGTTTTCATATTTAAATTTTTATTGAAGTATAATATTCAAATAGTAAAGTGTATAAATTTCACTAATCATAAATGTACAGTGAACAAATTCCTACATGTGTATATACCCATCACCTTGGGTAATCCCCACTGTTGAGGGTAGGAAATTCTATCATGGTATTGAAAGGTGGGGCCTTGAAGAAGTGATTAGATTGTAGGACCATGCCATAGTGAACGGATTAAAAAGGGTGGTGATGGGCATGGGTTGGAGGGCTTTAAAAACAGAGTGAATGAGGAAGTTAGTCTCTCCTCTTTCTGCTCTGCCAGTTTCAAAATGTGATGTGCTGCTGTCACTGTCGCCACCACCAAGGCTCTTACCAGATGTGTTCCTTGGACTTTGGACTTCCCAGCCTCAGAAACTGTAAGCAATAAAATTTACTTTCTTTATAAAATACCCAGCTCTGTGTATTTTGTTATAAGCAACAGAAACAGACTAATGCACCCATGTAACCACCATCTAGCTCAGGAGGTAGAGTATTTCCACACTGTGGGAAATTCCTTCTAGGCCTTTTTTATCAAAGGGCACCCCAGAGGTAACCTGTATTCTGAGTTCTATAAACATGTCTTAATTATACTTGTTCTTAAACTTCATATGAATGTAGCGTGGCCAGCCATCGTGGTTTGCCTGGAAGCAAAGGGTTTCCCAGGATGTGGACTTTTCAGTGCTAAAACTGGGGTAGTTTTTCAGCCTATGAGTGGAATCACGCAATATGTTCTCTTTGAGTCTGGCTTTTTTTTTTTTTTTTTTTTTCCCTTTTTGTCTTTTTCCGTGTCTGGCAATGGATCGCAACCCTCAGTGTCGCCCCCGCACTGGGCCGGGACCGGCAACGGGATCGCAACCCTCGGCGTCGCTCCCACGCCTCGCTCAGCCAGTGAGCGGGAACCGGTCTGCATGTGGGATCCGAACCCTCGGCGGGAGTGCCGCCGCACTTCCCAAGCGGCGCACTGTAGCAGAGCGCCACCGGGTCGGCCCCGAGTCTGGCTTTTTTTGCTCAACATAATGTCTATGAGATTCATTTAGGCTGAAGCAAGGTTTTGTTCTTTTTATTGCTGGGTATTATTCCATCCTATGACTATTTTATATTTCATTTATCCATTATATTACTAAACTATAGTTGAGCTGTTTCCAGTTTGGGGATTTCATGAATAAAGCTAAGAACATTCTCATATGAGGTTTTTGTGCAAATAATTACTCTCTTTGAGAATAGAATTGCTAGTCATAGGGTAGGTGTATATTTAGCTTTAGTGGTTATTGCCAAAGTTTTAGTCATTCTTGCAGTGTGGTAGACTGCGATTACAGACACTCACGTCCTTGTATAGTCTTCTTCCATGTTGACTTTGGTCTTGGCTGTGTGACTGTTTTTAGCCAAGGGGATGTTAGCAAGTGTGACATAAGCAAAAGTCTGATAAGCACTTGCACCTCTGGGCTTACTCTCTTGGAAGACTAACTGGCAGACTTGATTTGTCATATAAAGAGATCTGGCTATGCTGCTCAGGAGTCCACATGGACAAGCGGAAGGGAGGTAGAAATATTAGCATGGACTACTCAGTCAGGCCCCATCTATTCCAGCCATCCCAGATGAAGTGCCAGACATGTGAGTAAAGAAGCCATTTTAGAAGTTCCAACCCCCCAAAAATTACGGGGAGCACAAGAACTTCCTAACCAATTCCAATCCAAATGCAGAATTGTGAAAAATGATAATTCTTAGTGTTTCAGGACACTAAGTTTGGGGTAGTTTGTTTCACAATTATAGATTACTGTGGATGAGTATATACTGACAATTTATTGTGGTTTTGATTTTTATTTCCTGAGGAATAATAATATTGAGCACCATTTCAGATATTTATTGACTATTTGGATAATAATGAAGTTTTTAAAATTCTTTTTATCTCCTCTTTTGGCTTTGTAACTAGATCTTTTGTCTTATTCTCTTGTTATGATTCTAGTTATTTAAAATATAAATCCTTTACTTATTTCAGTTCACCACAAATTAACATCTTACCTTTTCCCAAACATTGCAAGATTCCTAAAACAGGTTAACTCCATGCATTTCCAGTCTGTGCCAATACTTCCATTGTTACACATTTATAAACTCCATGACACATTGCTATTATTTTTGCTTTAAGCAATCATTATTCTTTTATATTTGCCTATATATTTACTCTTTCTACTGCTTTTCATTTTTTTTTTCCCTTCAGTTTCGTACTTCTATCTAGGCTCATTATCCTTCAGCCTAAAGAACATAAATGAATATTTTTTTATAGGATAAGTCTGGGAGCAATTCATGAGCTTTTGTCTGGAACACCTTTAATTTTTTATAAATAATCAGCTTTCCTTTTTTTGTTTGACAAGAGGTAATAATACTGTTAAATTTGGCCTAAACTGGCCTCTATATAAACTTAGTCTAAGCCAGCCTCCATACTTGGGTGATAAAATTTGGCCCAAAGCAGTTTCAGTATGGAGTAAACTGCAAGATAGCTTCATGTGCAAGGAAGTTGTAACCTAAGTTAAGAGTATATACCCTTGTAACCAAGCAACTGAACCTTAGCCAATCATAGCAGCTGAGCCCTCAGCCAATCCCAGGCTGAAGGCTGCCAAACTATGCCCAATAAGGCAGAAGCTAGGATTGCCCCCCTCAGGTGATCTCCGTACCTTGCTTCCTCTTTCTCTTGCTATAAATACACCATGTTTGGGGAAGGGGGCCATTCTGAACCATCCTCAGTGAGGAATATTGTCTACTTCTAGAATTTCTTTCCTGCTCAAGCAAACTTTGTTAAATTTAACTAATCTTAGGTTTTTGTTTAACAATACCAAGTACCAGTTTTTCCTACTCTATAGAAACTAAAAATTAATATAAAATTTTTAATATTATCTTTGTTCATTTTTTAGCATTTTAAAAGCATATTTTAAATTTTATATACAGTAAAATTTCATTTTTGTGATGTACAATTGCATGGTTTTTGACTCAGTTGCATAGAGTCACCTATCCATCATCACAATCACAATAAAAAAAAATTTCAGTACCTCCTCACATTCTTTAATCCTACCGCACCCCTGACTTATGCTTGGTCCCTAGAGTTTTGCCTTTTCAAAAGTATCATATAAATTGAAACATACGATATATAACTTTTGGATCTTGCTTCTTTCACTTAGCAAAATGTGTTTGAGAATCAACTGTATTATGGCATATATCAATAGTTCATCCCACTTCATTGCTAAATAATATTCCACTTTATGAATGTACAACAGCTTTTTACATTTATTTAGCAGTTTAGTGACATTTGAGCTGTTTGCAGTTTTTGAAAATTGTGAGTTTTCATTGCTCTTGGGTAAATTCCTGGCAATAGGATTGTTGGGTCATATCATAAGTGCATATTTAACTTTACAAGAAATTGCCAAATTGTTTTTTCATTTCTACCAGCAATATCTGACAGTTTTAGTTGCCTGCATTCCGGCCAGCATTTGACATTATCGATTTTATTTGTTTATTTTTTAATTACAGAAATTTTGTGTAGATGTAAAGTATATCATCATGGTTTTAATCTACATTTACATAACAATAAGTGATATTAAACTTATTTATATGCTTATTAGCCATCCATAGATCTTCTTTGTAAACAGTATGTTTAGATATTTTATCCATTATTTAAATTATTTTTATTTTTTAATTGACACATTGTAATTGTACATATTTACGGCATACAATTTGACATTTCAATACATGTATGTTGTATAATGATCAAACAAAAGTATTTCACATATCCATCACCTCATGCATTTACTATTTCATGTTGAAAATATCCTAGCTATTTTGTAAAATACACCACTTAATATTAACCATCTTCACCCAACTGCGCAATAGAACACCAGAATTTATTTCTCCTATCTAATTGTAACTTTGTACCCATTGATCAGCCTCTCCCCATCCTCTCTGCCTCCCACCCCTCCCCATTCTCTGGTAACCACTGTTCTACTCACTGATTCTATGCTATCGATCCTCTCTACTCTCTTTTTTTCTTTTTAGATTCCACATATTCTCTTTTTTAGAGATCTCACCAAAAAAACTGTTAGAACTAATAAACAAATTCTGCAAAGTTGCAGGATAAGAAATCAACAAACAAAAACTAGTAGCATTTCTATATACAAATGATGCATTATGCAAAAATGAAATAAAAAACCACAATTTCATTCACAGTAGTATTCAAAAGAATAAAAATAGTTAGGAATAAATTTAAGCAAGGAAGTAAAAGATCTGTACACTGAAAATATATAAGATATTAATGAAAGAATTTGAAAACACAAATAAATGGAAAGATATTTTATGTTCATGAATTAGGAAAATTAATACTTTTAAATTATTCATAATACCCAAAGTAGTCTATGAATTTAATGAAATCACTATGAAAATTCCAACAGCATTTTTCACAGAAATAGGAAAAACATCCTAAACTTTATATAAATCCACAAAAACTCTTGAATAGCTAAAGAAATCTTGAGAAAGAAGAACAAAGCTGGAGGCATCACACTCCTGATTTCAAAATATATTATGATCCTGTTGTAATCAAAATATTATGATACAGGCATATAGACCAATGGAACAGGATAGAGAGCCAAAAAATAAATCCATGTGTATATGGTAAATTGATCTTCAACAAAGTTACAAAAAATACAAAACAGGAAAAGAAGAGTTTCTTTAGCAAATGGTGTTGGTAGAACTCAATATCCACATGCAGAAGAATGAATTAGACCCTTATCTCACACCATGCACAAAACCCAACTCAAATTGGATGAAAGACTTAAATGTAAGATTCTAAATATATAAGGATCTCCAAAATATATAAGAAACTCCTATAATTCAATAGTAAAAAACAAAGACAAAAACTAATAGCTGGATTAAAAAATAGGCTAAGGACTTGGATAGACATTTTTCTAAAGAAGATATACCCATGGCTAGCAGGTATATGAAAAGATGCTAAAAGTTGCTAATCAGCAGGGAAATGCAAATCAAAAACATGGTGATTTAGCACCTCACACCAGTGAGGGTGTCTATTATTTTTTTTTAAATACAAGTGTTGGCAAAGATGTGAAGAAATTGGAACACTTGTATACTGAAGGTGAGACCGCAAAATGGAGCAGCTACCAAGGAAGCAGTATGAAGGTTCCTCAAAAAGTTAAAAATAGAACTACCATATGACCCAGCAATCCCACTTCTGGGTATTTATCCAAAGTCATTGAAATTAGGATCTCAAAGAGATATTAGTGCTATGTTCACTGCAGCATTATTCCTAATAGCCAAGATGTGAAAACAACCTAAGCATTCATAGATAGATGAATGGACAAAGACAATGTGGTATACACATAAAATGGAATACTATTTAGCCTTAAAAAAAATTCTGCAAACCTATGTTAAAGCATGAATGAACCTTGAGGACATTATGCTAAGTGAAAAAACCCAGCCACAGAAAGATGAATACTGCATCATTCCACTTACATGAGATATCTAAAGTAGTCAAACTCAACAGAAACAAAGGATAGAATGGTGGTTGCCAGGAGCTGGATGGAGGGAGAAACAGGAAGTTACTAATCAATGGGCATAGAGTTTTAGATAAGTAAGATAAATGGACTCTAGAAATCTTCTGTACAACATTGTATCTATAGTAAACAATAAGGTATTTCATATTTTAAAAACTTGTTAAGAGGGTAGATCTCACATTAAGTGTTCTCACAAGAATAAAAAAGCTGATTCTCTAGAGGTAGGAAAGGGGGAGAAAAGAGGGTTAGTGAGAAATTGTTACACAAGGAATGGTTACATTTTGTAATGATGAACATGCTAATTATTCTGATTTGATCATCACACATTGTACACAGGTATTGATATTCAATTCTGTACTCCAAAAATATATATAATCAATTATTCTTTAATAAAGTAAAAAAGCTGGTTTTTTTGATGACATAAATAAAAATAATACTCTACTCAAGCTAACCAAGAATGGAAAAAGAGAAGATATAAATTGCTCATATTGGAAATGAAATAGGGGTCATCAAAAATAATCCCATAGATGTTAAATGGATAATAAAGGATATTATTAACAACAAATTAGCCCACAAATTAAAAAGCTCAGTTGAAATTTCTTGATAGGCATGAAGTACAGAAACTCGTATAAGAACTGTATAATCTCAGTAGGCCTATATCTACTAAGGAAATGGAATCAGTAAAGACTAATTTCCAGAGAAAACAGCACCGGGCCTACATGGTTTCACTGGTGGATTCTACCAAACATTTAAGGAAGAAATGATACCAATACTCTATAATCTCTTACAGAAATTTGAAGCAGAGGAAACACTTAACTGATTTTATATAACCAGCTTTCTCTTACTACTGAAACCTTATAAAGACATTACAAGAAAAGAAAATTAAGGACCAATATCCATCAGGAATATAAATGCAAAAATCCTCAACAAAATATTAGCAAATCAAATTCAACAATGTATTAAGAAAATTACACACCACAACTAAATGGGATTTACTCCAAGTATGCAAATTTAGTTCAACATTTGAAAGTCAATTGATGTAATCCATTACATCAACAGACAAAAAAAAAAAAAAATCAAAAATCATATAATCAAACCAACTGATGCAGAAAAATTACTTGAAAAAAATCCAAAGCCCATTCAGAACAAAAACTCTTAGAAAACTAGGAATGAGGAGAACTTCCTCAATTTGATAAAGAACACCTACAAAAACAGTAACTAACTTCATACTTAATAGTGAGAAACTGGATGTTTTCCCCCTAAGATCAGGAGCAAGGCAAGGATGTCCCCTCCTACCACTATTATTCAACATTGTACTGAAAGTACTAGCCAAGGCAAAATGACAGGAAAATGAAATTAAAGATACACAGATTGGCAAGAAAGAAATAAAACTGTTTTTGTTTGCAGATAACATTATCTGTGCAAAGAATCTTAAAGAACTGACAAAAACACTCCTGGAATTAATAGGCAGTTATTGCAAGGTCACAAGATAAAAAATTAATATACAAAAAATCAAAAGGTTTTCTATAAATAAGTCATAAATAATTGGAATTTGAAATCGAAGCAACAATATAACATACCTTAGCACAAAAAATGAAATACTTAGGCATAAATCTAACAAAATATGTACAGGATCAGTATGCATAAAATGACATAACTCTGAAGAAAGAATTTTAAAAAATTCAAATAACTAGGGACATATTCATGGACCTGAAGACTCAATATAGTTAAGATGTGAATTCTTTCCAATATGATCTACAGATTCAGTGTAATTCAATCAAAATCCCAGAAAGCTATTTTATGGATACTGACAAACTAATTCTAAGGTTTATGTGGAGACAGAAAGGACCCAGAATAGCTAACACAATACTGAAGAAGAACAAAATCAGAGAACTGACACTAGGCAACTTTAAAACTTAGTATAAAGCTACAATAATCAAGAAAGGATAGTATTGGCAAAAGAATAGGTACATAGATCAATGAGCAGAAGGAAGAGCCAAGAAATACATTCACACAAACACAGTCAACTGATCTTTGACAAAGGAGCAATGGCATTTCAATAAAGAAAGAATAGTTTTTTCAACAAATGGAGCTGAAAAAACTGGATGTCATTATAAAAATAAATCGAAACACAGATTTACACCTTTCAGGAATATTGACTAAAAATAGATCACATGCCTAAATGTAAAATATAAAACTGTAAAACTTCTAGAGAGCAACACAGGAGAAAATTTAGGCACCCTTAGGCTTAGTGATGAGTTTTATATGCAACACCAAAAACATGACCTAGGATGTCCTCAGGATGGAAGAATAGATGATTCCTAGCATTGCTCCTCCTCTCAAGTACCCAATTTACAACTATTGGAAAGCAAAAGCTGCTGGCGTGGGACTGCAGAAGCTGGGGAAAGAGGAAGAGAGACCTGTGGAGTTTGTGGAGGTATGAGAGGCCACAGCAAGAGAGTACAAGGAGGGCTCCTATCATTCTGAGCCCTGGCCGTCTTCTGAGCCACCCTGGTATGAGGCAGGGAGTAGCAGCTGCACACAGATTGAAGCAAGAGAAAGCCACAGTAGCTCCCTTTTTGTTAACCTAACTGGAGTCTGCAGGAGAGAGGACAGGGTCTCAGAGCATACCATACCACTCCACAGGCCACAAAGGCCACTGGCAGGATTCCCCTGGGCTTGTATTTTAAAAAGCAGCCACATACAACTGCAGAAAGGAGCAGCCCAGAGGCTGGTATGCTACTGTGAGGATGTGTACATGACCTCTTCCACTGGAAGCAGTTAGAATTCAGGGAAAAGGCTGGCCTGCCAGAGGAGCATTGGGCTCAGCTCAGGCAGCTGGTATCAGTGGAAGTCAGTAGGTGATAGAACTGCAGGGGGTACATTCTGCAGGAAAGACTCGGTCTCAAACCAGAATTCCTACATAGCCCAGACCCAAAAGTGATTAATGATCTGCCCAAAAAGGCTTCCCAGAGAATCAGCAGCAAAGCAATAATTTAGCTCAAGCACAGAGTTCAAGTCTGCTCCTTACAAGAAGCTCCCACAACTTGGGAACTAACCAGAGGACAGCATATTAGTTCCAGTGCAGAGTCTAAGTGGTCATGGTTGCTATTAATCCACCACAGAATGGAGGAAAAAGAAATAAAAACCCACAGACCAGATACAAAGCTCTGATATTAACCAGTAAAGGTCTAACACCACCAAAGAACACCTATAAAACCTAGAAGGGGTAGCAGTGTCCTCAAGTGCCCAGCATCAATGTAAAGACACAAAGATTGAGAAAGAACACAGAAATATGTTGCCACCAAAGGAAACAATGTACTACCAATGAATGCAGAGGAACAGCGTATGTATGAAATGCCAGACAGAAAATTCAAAATAACCTTTTTAAAGATGTTCAAGGAGTCACAAGAAAATACAGACTGAAAATTAAATGATATTTTGAAAAAAATTCAGGAACAAAATGAGAAACTTGACAAAGGAATGAAATCAATTTTTAAAAAACCAAATAAAAATTCTAAAAACAAAGAATACATTACTTGAATTGAAAAACTCAATAGAAGTCTCCAACTGCAGCTTTAATCAAACTAAGAATCAGTGAGCTTAAAGATAAAACACGTAAAATTATCCAATCGGAGGAGCAAAAAGAAAAATAAATAAAAATGAACAAGAAAATATGAAACTGAAATACAGCAAATACGAGACTCCCTCAAGCAAAATAACAAAAGGAGAGGAAAAAGGAAAAGACGTAGAAGGCATATTTAAGAAAATAATGGCTGACGATTTCCCAAGTGCGGAGAAAGATGACATCATCCAGGTACAGGAAGCTCAGAGGTCACCAATCAAATTCAATCCAAGGAGGAGCATCCCAAAGCATATCATAAGCAAATTATCAAAAACTAAAGACAAAGAAAGAATAATGAAAGTAGCAAGAGAAAAGAAACATAACCTCAATGGAGCCCCAATTTGTCTCTCAGCAGATTTCTCAATAGAAGCCCTATATACGGGCCAGAAGAGAATGGGATGATATATTTAGAATGCTGAAGGAAAAAGACTGTCAGCCAAGAACTCTGTATTTAGCAAAACTAACTGATGGAATTTAGATGTGTTTTCCCGTCCAAAACTCATGTGGAATTTTGATCTCCAAAGTGGCAGTGTTGGAAACTGATTGAGTCATGGGGGCGGATCCCTCATGAATGGATTAATCCTCTCCCTGGGGAAGGGAGGATTAATGAGTGAGTTCTTGCTCTATTAGTTCCCATGAGAGCTCGTTGCTTAAAAAGACCCTGGCAGCTTCTTTCTCTCTCTTGCTTCCTCTCTCTTGCTCTCTTTCTCTTGCTTCCTCTCGCCATGTGATCTGCTTGTACCTGCCAGCTGCCTGCCACTTCCCGCCATGAGTAGGAGCAGCCTGAGGCCTGTGCCAGATGCAGCTGTCCCAGAATCGTAAGCCAAATGAATTACCCAGTCTCAGGTATTTCTGTTATAGCAACACAAACAGACTAAAACACAAACCTTCTTTCCCAGACAAACAAAAGCTAAGGAAATTCATCAACACTAGACCTTTCTTCAAAGAAATGCTAAAGAGAGTTCTTCAATATGAAAGAAGACAATACTAAGGAGTAGCAAAAAAATATGTGAAGGTACATAGCTCATTACTAAAGTACATTAATAGACAACCTCAAAATACCCCAATGTCATAAGGGTGGTAAATAAACCACTTACATCACTAGTATGAAGACTAAAGGACAAGCCTAACAAGACACTAACATATACAGCCACATAAGAGAAAGGCAATATTAAAAGATGTATCTTGAAAGAACAAAAGTCAAAAAGTGTGTGGGGGGGTGGGGCAGATGACACCAAAGCAGAGTTAGTTTTATGTTTTTCTTAGATGTCAAATTAAGTTGTTATTAGTCTAAAATAATTTGTTATAACTGTGACATGTTTTTTGTAAGCCTCATGGTAACCATAACAGAAAAACATAGAAGAGACATACTAAAAATAAACGGCAAGAAATCAAAATACACTGCTAGAGAAAACCACTCAACCGCGAAGGAAGATAATAAGAAAAGGAAAAAAGGATCTACAAAACAACCAGAAAAAACGTAGCAAAATGGCAGTAACGAGCCCCTAAATATAAATAATAACCCTAAATGTAAATGGATTACATGTCCAAATTAAAAGACACACAGTGGCTAAATGGTTTATAAAACAAGAACCAACAATATGCTGCCTACAAGAAACTCACTTAACCAATTAAGACACACACCAGCTGAAAGTGAAGAGATGGAAAAAGATATTTCATGCAAATGGAAACCAAAAATGAATAGACGTAGCTATACTTATATCAGATAAAACAGACTTCAAGCCAAAGAATGTAAAAAAAGATAAAGAAAGTCATTATATAATGATAATGGGATCAACTTAACAAGAGGATATAACAATTCTAGGTATATATGCCCCCAAGTCTGGAGCACCCAGTTATATAAAGCAATTACTATTGGACTTAATGAGAGCGAGAGAGAGACTACAACACAATAATAGTTGGGGATTTTAATATCCCACTTTCAGCAAAGGACAGATCATCCACACAGAAAACCAACCAGGAAACATCAGAATTACTTTCCACTGGAGAACCACTTGACCTAACAGACATTTATAGAACATTTCATCCAACAGCTGCAGAATACACATTCTTCTCAGCAGCACATGGAACATTCTCCAGAAGTGAACAGATCATCCACACAGAAAACCAACCAGGAAACATCAGAATTACTTTCCACTGGAGAACCACTTGACCTAACAGACATTTATAGAACATTTCATCCAACAGCTGCAGAATACACATTCTTCTCAGCAGCACATGGAACATTCTCCAGAAGTGACCACATGTTAGGACACAAAAGAAGTCTCAATAAATTTTTAAAAATTGAAATATTACCAGTTACCTTGTATGACCACAATGGAATAAAACCAGGAATCAACAAACGGGATGATAGAAACTATACAAATACATGGAAATTAAACAACATCGTCCTAAACAATGAATGAGTTAAAGAAGAAATCAAAAAGGAAATTAAAACATTCCTGGAGGCAAATGAAAATGAAAACACAACACACTGGAGCCTATGAGACACAGCAAAAGCAGTTCTAGAAGAGAAGTTTATAGCAATAAATGTCTATGTCAAAAAAGAAGAATGATTCCAAATAGACACTTAACACTACGTGTCATAGAGCTGGAAAAACAAGAACAAAACAAATGCAAAATCATTAGGAGGAGAGAAGTAACAAAGATCAGAGGAGAAATAAATGAAATAGAAATTTTGAAAAAATACAAAAGATCAATGAAACAAAAGAGTTGGTTTTCTGGAAAGTGAACCAAAATCAGTCAACCTTTAGCTAGACTTATGAAGAAAAAAGAGAAGACACAAATAAATAAAATCTGAAATGTAAAAATACCACAGAAATACAAAGGATCATAAGAGACTACTACATCTATATTCAAACAAACTCGAAAACCTAGAAGAAATGGATAAATTCCTGAACACATACAACTTACCAAGGTTACATCATGGAGAACCAGAAAACCTAAACAGACCAATAACGAGTAATGACATTGAAGCAGTAATAAAAAGTCTTCCAACAGAGAAAACCCCAGGACCAGATGGCTTCACTGCCAAATTCTACAAACATTTAAAGAAGAAATAATACCAATTCTTCTCAAACTCTTCCAAAAAACTGAAGAGGAGGGAATACTTCCAAACTCATTCTATGAGGCCAGAATTACCTTCACACCAAAACCAGGAAAAGGCCCATTAAAAAAAGAAAATTACAGACCAATATCCCTAATGAACACAAATGCAAAGATCCTCAACAAATACTAGCAAAAAGGATACAGCAACAAATTAAAAAGATCATTCAACATGATCAAGTGGGATTCATCCCAGGGATACAAGGATGGTTCAACATACACAAATCTATAAATGTGATACACCACATTAACAAAATGAAGGGAAAGAACCCCATATGATAATTTCAATAGACACAGAGAAAGTATTTGATAAAATCTAACACCCCTTCATGATAAAAACACTCAAAAAATTAGGCATAGAAATATTGTACCTCAACACAATAAAGCCCATATATGACAAACCCACAGCCAATATCTACTGAATGGACAAAAATTGGAGGCTTTTCCTTTAAGGTCTGAGATGAGACAAGGATGCCCACTTTCCCCATTCTTATTCAACATACTACTAGAAGGTCTAGCTAGCACAATAAGGCAAGGGAAAGCAATAAAAGGCATTCAAATTGGAAAGGAGGAAGTTAAACTATCCCTATTTGCAGATGATATGATTCTATACATAGAATACCCTAAAGACTCAATGAAAAATTACTAGAACTAATAAATGAATTCAGTGTAATGGTAGGATAAAAAAACAACGCAAAAATATCTATAGACTTCCTATACAGCAATAATGAAATAGCTGAAGAAGAAGGAAACCAAGAAAATAATCCCATTCACAATAGCTACCAAAAAAATAAAAAAAGAAGAAGAAGAAAGAAAGAGATCTAGGAGTAAATTTAATCAAGGAGGTGTAAGATTTCTACAATGAAAAATATAAAACATTGCTGAAAAGAATTGAAGAGGACACAAATAAATGGAAAGATATCTCATATTCATGGGTCAGAAGAATTAACATCATTAAAATGTCCACATTATGCAAAGCAATCTACACATTCAATGGCAATCCCTATCAAAATGCCAATGACATTCTTCACAGGAATAGAACAAAGATCTTAAAATTTGTATGGACCCACAAAAGACCCCATATAGCTAAAATAATCTTGAAAAGAAAGAACAAAGTTGGAGGCATCACACTTCCTAATTTCAAAATATACTATAAAGCTATAGTAACCAAAACAGCATGGTACTGGTATAAAAACAGACAAATTGACCAATAAACTAGGGTAGAGATCCCAGAAATAAACCCACACATTTACAGTCAACTGAATTTCAACAAAAATGCACAGAGGGTAATGGACAGCCTTTTCAACAAATGATTCAACAAAAGATCAATGAAACAAAAGAGTTGGTTTTCTGGAAAGTGAAACAAAATCAATACTGGGAAAACCAGATATTCACATGCAGAAGTTTGAAACTAGATCCCTATCTCTCACCATACAAAAAAATCAACTCAAAATGGATCAAAGACCTAAATTTAAGACCCAAAAGTATGAAACTATTAAAAGAAAACATAGGGGGAGCATTACATGAAATAAGAGTGGGCAGTGCTTTTGTGAGTGAGATTATAAAGGCCCAGGCAACTAAAGTGAAAATACACAAATGGGACTACTTCGCTCATGTAGAAGCTTTTTCACAGCAAGGGACATGTTCAACACAGAGTGAAGAGGAAACCTACAAAATGACAGAAAGTGTTTGGAAACTACAAGTAAGAAAAGTGGCTAATATCCAGAATATATAAGGAACATAACTCAACAGTGAAAAAAAAAGCCCAAAAAACAAGTAATGCAATTAAAAAATGGGCAAAGGACCTAAACATACATTTCTCAAAAGAAGACATACATATGGCTGGCAGGCACATGAAAAAATGCCCAACATCATTACTTATCAGGAAAATGCAAATTAAAACCACAATGTGATTTCATCTCTAGTTAGAATGGCTATTATTAACAAGACAAAAATAACAAATGCTAGCTAGCAAGGATGCAGAGAAAAAGAAACTCTCCTACATTGGCTGGTGGAGTGTAAATTTCTACAGGCATTGTGAAAAACAGATGGAGTTTCCTCAGAGAATGAAAAATAAATCAACCCTATGACCCAGCTGTCCCACTACTGGGTATATACCCCAAGGAAATGAAATCAATGTATAAAAAGACACCTGCACTCCCATGTTCATTGCAGCACTATTCACAACAGCCAAGAGATGGAATCAACCTAAATATCCATCAACAGACAAATGAACAAAAAAAAAACTGTGGTATATACATACAATGCAATACTATTTGGCCTTGAAAAAAAAGATACCCTATCACTTGCAGCAACATGGATGGAACTGGAAACCATCATATTAAGTGAAGTAAGTCAGGCACAAAAGAACAAATAATGCATGATATCACTCATATGTGGAATCTAAAAAAATAAGTGGTGCTCATAAAGGTAGAGAGTAGAATAATGGTTACCACAGTTGAGGGGTAGGGTGGGGAGAAAAAGTCATGGACTAAAGGGTACAATACTGTGCTATCTACCCCAAATGAATCATTGTGCAGTATATGCATGTATTGAAACAACGTACTGTACCCCATAAATGTGTACAAGTAAATATTAAAATATTTTGATAAAAAAAGGATTTTCTATGGAAAAATAAAAACATGATCTATAAGAGAAAAAATAGATAATTTATACTTAAAATTCTTAATTCTATTAAGCTAAGTTAAAGATGACCCACAGACTGGGAGAAAATATTTACAGAAAACATGTCTGATGAAGAATTCATATCCAAAATATGCAGAAATTCTTAAAATTCAACAAGAAGAAAACAAACACCAAATCAAAACTTGAGTAAAAGACGTAAACACACACCTCACCAAAGAAGATATACAGATGGCATAAAAGCATATGAAAAGATGTTCCATGTCATTTGTCATTAGGGAATTGGAGATAAAAGCAAAAAGGAGATACCATTATTAGAATTAGCGTTTTAGAATGGCTAACATTTTTTCAAAAATCCACAAAAACAAATTGACAATATCCATTTTTGGCAAAGATGTAGAGCAACAGGAGCTGTTATTCTTTGCTTGTGCAGATACAAAATGGTACTGCAACTTTGGATGACAGTTTAACAGGTTCTTACAAATCCAAACATAGTCTTAACATACAATTTAGCAATTGTACTCCAAGACATATTACATAACTTTGTTGAAAATGTATGTCCATACAAAAATCAGCACACAAATGATCAAATACATACTACACATTACAGCAGCTTTATTCATAATCACAAAAAACCGCAATGTAACCAAGACGTCTGCATTATATGAATGGATAAATAAACTGTAGTACATCTGTACAAGAGAATATTACTCATGATAAAAAGAAATGAGATATCAAGCCATGAAAAAACATGAAAGAATCCTAAATGCATATTTCTGAGTGAAAGAAACCGATTTGAAAATGTACATATTATGCAATTCCAATTATGTGACCTTTATGAAAAGACAAAACAATAGAGATACTAAAAAGATCAGTGTTTTCCAGGGGTTCTGAGGGATGAACAGGTGAAAGAGAAGGGATTTTTATTGTGGTGAAACTATTCTGTATAATGCTGTAATGGTGAATACATGACATATGCATTTGTCAAAACCCACAGAATCGTACAACACAAAGAGTGAACTTTAATGTATTCAATTTTTAAAAAATTGATCAGCTAGATGGTCAGAGGATCCCAAAAAGTAACACATACTGTGACAGGAGAATCTGATTATATTACAAATTTATAAAACAATCTCACTGAAGATGGTGAGGGAAAGGTGTTCCAGCTTAAGTAACTTTGGAAGTGAATGGAAATACTGTACTCTAGTTGATGAAGCTGTTTCTTATGGAATTTCAAGTTAACTATTCTGATACTGCTATACCTGTACATTGGATTCGAACAAATAGTAAACTGATGGCAGATGTTAGGAGTGAAATTTCTCACTTTTGGTGTAGGAATTTACAGATAAGCAAGGGAAGGAGATTAGAATGATCCATGTGGTACTGGATTAGAATTGGAGACATCAATAAAAACTTGTGTTTAATTTAATATAGATACAGATTATTACATATAAAAATATTTACAGATATGTCTGCATACAGGGGTTATCAAACACTTACTACTTTGTTCTGTCAGCTGAGAGGGCCTAAAGGAAATGACCCCCCAATAAAAATGAACACATCTAAACCCCAGATCTTGGTTTTCAATATGACTCTGAAATAAAAGGAACCGCAAAAACATGGAGCAATTTCTGATTTTAGAACCAGGCAGAAAATATACAAGACGATGCTAGCGCATCCTGTAGTACCAGAAAGTAACTTCTCCATTAAAAAAAAACACCCAAACCACAATAGATATGGATATTTCAAAGGGGTGCAGGAGCCAAACAAAAAAGCTCCAGATGGCCAAAGCTGAAACAATTTGAGCAACAAAATAAAGTAGTATTGAATTATAACTCAAAGTATAAAATAAATTTTCATGAGTACATACTTATATAGATAAATTATTGAATAAATTAATAAATGAGGAAGAAGAGACAATTTTGCTATGCAAAAGAATTAAAAAGTATTATGTAGATACTCTACCCTAAAGAGGGGGAGAATAATTTCTTTCTCATTATTTATTGGCTGTGCATGAAAATGGCACTTTAGAAATACCACTACACACCTATTAAAATGGTCAAAATCCAGAATGCTGATAAAGCCAAATGCTAACAAGAATGTGGAGCAATAGGAACTCTCATTCATTGCTGGTGGGAGTGCAAAATGTTACAGCCACTTAGAAATATAGCAATCATATTCTTTGATATTTACTCAAAGGAGCTGTAAATGTGTGTCCACACAAGAAACTACACACAGATATCTATAGCAACTTTATTCTTAATTGCCAAAAACTTGGGTGCCACCAAGATCTCCTTCAGCAGGTGAGTGAATAATTAAACTCTGGCGCATTCAGACGATAAAATATTATTCTTCACTAAAGGGAAATGAGTTAACAAGCCACGAAAAGGCATGGAGGAACTTTAAATGAAATGAATATTATTAAGTGAAAGAAGACAATCTGAAAATGACACATACTGTATGATTACAACTGTATGACATTTTGGAAAACGCAAAAATATGAAGATAGTAAAAAGATCAGTGGACTGTAGGGGTTTGGGGGACGGAGGGATAAATAGGTGGAGCACAGAGAAGTTTTAGGGCAATGAAAATAGCTCTGTATGATACTATAATGGTGGATACAAACCCATGAAATGTACAACACCAAGAGGAAACCCTAATATAAATTAGTGTGTGGGCGATAATGTGTCAATCTAGGTTCATCAGCTGTAACAAACATACACTCTTCTGGTGGGGAATTTTGGTAATGGGGGAGGCTATGCATATGTAGGGTAGGAATTATATGTGATACCTTTGTACTTTCCTCTAATTTTCCTGAGAACTTAAAACTTCTATAAAAATGAAAAACATCTATCTATCTATGTATCTATGTCCGGGCATATCTTAGAGATACTGTGGGTTCAGTTCCAGACCACTACAATAAAGCACATATTGCAATAATGAGTCACACAATTTTTTTGGTTTCCCAGTACATATTAAAGATATGTTTACATTATGCTGTAGTTTATTAAGTGTGCAGTAGTATTATGTCTAAGAAAACAATGTACATACCTTAATTTAAAAAATACTCTATTGCTAAAAATATAAAAGATCATCTGAACTTTCAACAAGTCATAATCATTTTGAGGGTGGAGGGTCTTACCTCAAAGTTGATGGCTGCTGACTAATCAGGATGGTGGTTGCTGAAGGCTGGGGTGGCTGTGGCAATTTCTCAAAAAAAGACAATTAAGAAGTTTGCCACATTGATTGACTCTTCCTTTCACAAAAAAATGTCTCTGTAAAATGTGATGCTATTTGGTTCCATATTACCCACAGTAGAACTTGTTTCAAAATTGGAGTCGACACTCTCAAATGCTGCCACTGCTTTACAAACTGAGTTTATGTCATATTCTAAATCCTTTCTTGTCATTTCAACAATGTTCACAGCATCTTCACAGGAGTATATTTCATCTCAAGAATCTACTTTCTTTGCTCATACGTGAGAAGCAACTCTTCATCCATTGAAGTTTTATCATGAGATTGCAGCCATTCAAACACACCCTCAGGCTCCACTTCTGATTCTAGTTCTCCTGCCATTTCACCGCATCTGCAGTTACTTCCTCCTCTGAAGTCTTGAGCCCCACAAAGTTATCCATGAGAGTTGGAATTAACTTCTTCCAGACTCCTGTTAATGTTGATATTTTGACCTCCTCCCACGAATTATTCTTAATGGCATTTAGAATGGTGAATCCTTTCCAGAGGTTTTCAATTTACTTTGCCCACGTCCATCAGAGGAATCACTATCTATGGCAGGTATAAACTTACAAAATATACTTAAATCATAAGACTTGCAAGTCGATATTACTCCTTGATCCATGGGCTGCATAATGGATGCTATTTTATCAGGCATGTAAACGTTAGTCTCCTTGTACATCTCCATCAGAGCTCTTGGGTGGCTAGGTGCATTGTCAATGAGCAGTAATATTTTGAAAGGAATCTTTTTTTCTGAGGAGTAAGTAACAACAATGGGCTTAAAATATTCAGCAAACAATGCTATAAGCAGATGTGCTCTCACTCAGGCTTTGTTGCTCCATTTACAGAGCATAGGCAGAGTAGATTTAGCACAATTATTAAGAATCCTAGAATTTTGGTATGGTAAATGAGCATTGGTTTCAACTTAAAGTAACCTGCTGCATTAGCCCTTACCAAGAGAATCAACCTACTTTTCGAAGCTTTGAATCCAGGAAATGACTTCCCCTCTCTGTCTATGGAGGTGCTAGATGGCATCTTCTTCCAATATAAGGGTGTTTTGTCTACATTGAAAATCTGTTGTTATGTGTGGCCACCTTCACCAATAATCTTAGCTAAATCATCTGAGTAACTTGCTGCAGTTTCTACGTCAGCACTTGCTGCTTCTCCTTGCACTTTTATGTTATGGAGACGGCTTCTTTCCTTAAACCCCATGAACCAATCTCTAGTAGCTTCAAACTGTTCTTGTGAAACTTCCTCACCTCTCTCAGCCTTCATACAACTGAAGAATAGGGACTTGCTCTGGACTAGGCTTTGGCTTAAGGGACATTGTGGCTGGTTTGAGCTTGTATCCAGACCACCAAAACTTTCTCCATATCAGTAATAAGGCTGATTTGCTTTCTCATCTTTTGTGTGTCTACTGGAGTAGCTCTTTTAATTTCTTTTAAGAACTTTTCCTTTCACCACTTGGCTAACTGTTTGGTACAAAGTTCTAGTTTTCACCCTCTCTCTTCTTTTGACTGCCTTCCTCACTGAGCTTAGTCATTTCTGGGTTTTGATTTAAAGTGAGAGATGTGTGATTCTTCCTTTCATTTGAACACTTAGAGGCCTTTGTAAGGTTACGAATTGGCCTAATTTCAATATTATGTCTCAGGGAATAGGGAGGCCCTAGGAGAAGGAGAGAGATGGGGGAATGGCTGGTTGGTGGAGCAGTCAGAGCACGTGCACAACATTTACTGATTAAGTTCACCATCTTACATGAGCATGGTTTGTGGTGCCACAAAGCAATTACCATAGTAACATCGAAGATCACAGGTCATCATAACAGATAACAATAAACAAAAAGTTTGAAACATGATCAGAATTATCAAAATGTGACAGAGACACAAAGTGAGCACATGCTGCTGGGAAAATGGTGTCGATAGACTTACTCAATGCAGGGTTGCCACAAACCTTCAATTTGTAAATATGTAGTACCTGCGAAGTACAGTAAAGCAACACGCAGTAAGACGATGTATACCTGTCCTTTATTTGGGAAACTTGCTCATCCACTATAAACAGTTGACTCTAATGAGGTTGACAATCATTGTGTCTCATCTGCCTGGTCAGGGGTGTGACATGATTCATACCCAGACCCAGCTAATCATAGTAAATTGCATAGTAAATATTTTAGGTTATGAGGACCAAAAGTCAAAATGGAGGATATTATAGAGGTATGTAAAGGAATTTTTTTTTAATTTTTATTTTGTCAATATACAATGTAGTTGATTATTATGTCCCATCACCGAAACTTCCCTCCCTCCTCCCTCTCCCCCCTCCCACCCAAGCGTGTCCTTTCCATTTGCTTGTTGTAAGAACTTCAAAAAAATTGTGGTTTTTATATCTTCCTCTCCCCCCCCCCCCCCCGGGCCTTGTTGTTTTTTTTTTTTTTTTTTTTTTTTTTTTTTTT
>NW_007728804.1:175817-214865 GCF_000696425.1 Galeopterus variegatus | reverse complement strand
TTTTTTTTTTTTTTTTTTTTTTTTTTTTTTTTGTGTGTTTGTGGGTAAATTAATTTATTATTATTATTTTTTTTTTGCTCCCACCAATAAGTGAGAACATGTGGTATTTCTTTTTCTCTGCCTGACTCGTTTCACTCAGTATTATTCTTTCAAGGTCCATCCATGTTGTTGCAAATGGCAGTATTTCATTCGTTTTTATAGCTGAGTAGTATTCCATTGTGTAGATATACCACATTTTCTGTATCCACTCATCCGATGATGGACATTTGGGTTGATTCCAGCTCTTGGCTATTGTGAAGAGTGCTGCGATGAACATTGGGAAACAGGTATACCTTCGACTTGATGTTTTCCATTCCTTTGGGTATATTCCCAGTAGTGGGATAGCTGGATCGTATGGTAGCTCTATCTTCAGCTGTTTGAGGAACCTCCAAACCATTTTCCATAGGGGTTGCACCATTTTGCATTCCCACCAACAATGTATGAGAGTTCCTTTTTCTCCGCAACCTCGCCAGCATTTATCATTCGGCTGTATGTGAGTGAATTGATTTGTTTTTTGTTTTTATTTTTTTTTAGCTCCCACCAATAAGTGAGAACATGTGGTATTTCTTTTTCTCTGCCTGACTCGTTTCACTTAATATTATTCTTTCAAGGTCCATCCATGTTGTTGCAAATGGCAGTATTTCATTTGTTTTTATAGCTGAGTAGTATTCCATTGTGTAGATATACCACATTTTCTGTATCCACTCATCCGATGATGGACATTTGGGTTGATTCCAGCTCTTGGCTATTGTGAAGAGTGCTGCAATGAACATTGGGAAACAAGTGTACCTTCGACTTGATGATTTCCATTCCTTTGGATATATTCCCAGGAGTGGGATAGCTGGGTCGTATGGTAGGTCTATCTTCAGCTGTTTGAGGAACCTCCAAACCATTTTCCATAGGGGTTGCACCATTGTGCATTCCCACCAACAGTGTAAGAGAGTTCCTTTTTCTCCGCAGCCACGCCAGCATTTATCTTTCGGTGTCTTTTGGATTTTTGCCATCCTAACTGGGGTGAGATGGTATCTCAGTGTGGTTTTGATTTGCATTTCCTGGATGCTGAGTGATGTTGAGCATTTTTTCATATGACTGTTGGCCATTTTTATATCTTCTTTAGAGAAATGCCTGCTTAGTTCTTTTGCCCATTTTTTGATTGGGTTGCTTGTTTTTTTCTTGTAAAGTTGTTTGAGTTCTTTATATATTCTGGATATTAGTCCTTTGTCAGATGTGTATTTTGCAAGTATTTTCTCCCACTCTGTTGGTTGTCTTTTAGCTCTGTTAATTGTTTCTTTTGCTGTGCAGAAGCTTTTTAGTTTGTTATAGTCCCATTTGTTTATTTTTCCTTTGGTTGCCCGTGCTTTTGGGGTCATATTCATGAAGTCTGTGCCCAGCCCTATTTGCTGAAGGGTTTCTCCTATGTTTTCTTTAATAAGTTTTATTGTTTCGGGGTGTATATTTAAATCCTTAATCCATTTTGAGTTGATTTTAGTATATGGTGAGAGGTATGGGTCTAGTTTCAATCTTCTGCATATGGATATCCAGTTATCCCAGCACCCTTTGCTGAAGAGGCAGTCCCAACCCCACTGAAGAGTGCACCGCTTGGGAGCGCGGCGGCGCTCCCGTCGAGGTTTCGGATCCCATGTGGAGACCGGTTCCCGCTCGCTGGCTGAGCGCGGTGCAGGTGCGACACCGAGGGTTGTGATCCCGTTACCGGTCAGTAAAAAAGACAAAAAGGAAAAAAAAAAAAAGAAATGTAAAGGAATTTTTTTAATGTAGCCATTAAAAAATGTTAAAAAACATATTCTTAGCTCATGGTATTAAAAAAAAAAAAGATTGTAGGTTTGATTTGGCACATCAGCTGTAGTTTGTCAAGCCCCAGTATATTCCATTTTCCCGGCTACACTGATTGGGTCAAGAGAAGACATGTGACTCAGGCTAGATTAATAAAAGTTCATCTCTGGGGTTTTACAATTTGGTGCCGGAAGGAAAAAAAATGCTTTCTTTTAGAACCATGAGTGAAAAAGGTATAAAGAAGAATAAGGCCAATATAGAGAAAAGCAGACACAAAGCGTGAGAGAGCCAATAGACATGCTAGACAAAGGGGTGCCATAAAACTTCAATTTATAAAAAATGGAATATCTATGAAGTTCAATAAAGGGAAACAATAAAACAAGGTATGCCTATATAAAGGTATTTTACCTCTGTAATCTTTCTCCCCAAATCATAACTTTGGTCTAATTGTGAATGAAACATCGGACAAATTTCAATAGAAGGTCGTCCTACAATATACCTGAGCAGTACTCCTCAAACCCACCAAAGGCATTAAAAAAAACACCTGAGAAACTCACAGCCCAGAGAAGCCTAAAAAGATATCATGACTGAATGTAATGTGGGATCCTGGGACAGAGAAAAGATAGGTAAAATCTAAGGAAATGAGAATAAACTACGGAGTTTAGTTAACAATAATGCATCATTTTGGTTTATTGATTGTAACAAATGTTCCATAATAACGTAAAATGTTAATATCACAAAAAAAACTGTGGGGAGGTACATGGGAACTCTCTGAACTATCCACTCAATTTTTATGTAAATCTGAAACTTTCCTAAAAAATAACACCTATTAATTAAAAAGAAACATGACAAGGCACAATGTCAGCGTTTTTCTTTCTGTGATCAGTCTTCTAAGAATTAGAGCTTTAATTCTCACTGGGTAAGGTCAACCAAGTGATTCATTTCAAAGATACCCACTCGGTGGACCCCAGAAATAAGTTACAAATTTCTTCAGGTGAGAGCAGGAATTAGACCGAGCAGCACTGCGATTCGTTTGGGGATGTACAATTCCTAAGACATTGTCATGCCACTGCTGTCGTGATGAACTCAGCTGTGGGAAACTGAGTTAGTGTCCCAACTGAATGCAACCACCACCACTCTACATGCTGTGAGAGAATACCCGATAAAAATACACAGAATACATAATGCATATTCCAATCATAGTGCATTATTACTGAATTCCTAAAAAGTGTCTATGAAAAACCCACATTCATTAGATTTGACCAGGTTTAGTCTGGTAATCAATGAGTGATAGAACCACTCATGTGACTTCTTAAAAAAATCTGTGTTGGTTTTGTGGAAAAAAACATTTTTTATGAATATCGCAGAGGTAAATGTCATCTTCCTGGTATAGATATTTCAGCTCCCAACTCAGAATAATTTTAGCGACTATTTCTAATAGTTAAGATAAATCTTGGGAATTCAAATTCTGTTTTTCCATAAGATTACATTGCTTTAAAATTTTTCATTACTTTGATTTTTTCATAACTTTCCATTGTTTACTGTTTATTATTTTGGCTTGACTCCAAAACTTTTAACTTTGTTTTAAAATTCTCAGTCTCTCTGTCAAGTTATAAACAACGTAAACACCTAAAGAGCACACTTTCCCAGGCATGCACAATTTTCCCCAGCTATATTAAGGTATAATTGACAAATAAAATTATATATGTATATTTTTCAGTTTTCAATTATATAATACATTATTATTAACCACAGTCAGATCTCCAAAACTTATTCATCCTAACTGGAACTTTGTGTCCTTTAACCAACATCTCCCCATTCTGCCCTCTAACTCCTGGCAATCACAATTTTACTCTCTGCCTCTATGAGTTTTACTTTTTTTAGATTCCACATGTAAGTGAGATCATTCAGTATTTGTCTTTCCATGCTTGGTTTATTTCACTTAGCATAATGTTTATCCATGCCATTGCAAATGACAAGATTTTTTTTTATTTTTAAAGTCTGAATAGTATTCCCTTGTGTATATTCCACATGTTGTTTACCCATTCATCAACTGATGAAACTTGCATTGATTTCATATCTTGGCTATTGTGAATAATGCTGCAATAGACATGGGAATGCAGATATCTCTTTGACATACTGATTCCATTTCTATAGGATATATACCCAGAAGTGGGATAGCTTGATCTTACTGCTGTTCTGTTTCTTTTGGGGGAACCTCCATACTGTTTTCTATATTGGCTGTACTAATTTATATTTCCAGCAATAGTGTACAAAGGTTCCCTCTTCTCTACATCCTCATCAACATTTGTTAAATTTTAACTTTTTGACAATAGCCATTCTAACAGGTATGAGGTGATAGCTCATTGTGGTTTTAATTTGAATTTTCCTGATGATTAGTGTTGTTGAGTATCTTTTTACATACCTGTTGGCCAATTGTGTGTCTTCTTTTGAGAAATGTCTATTCGTGTTCTTTGCCCGTTTTTTAACTGGGTTATTTGTTTTCTCCCTATTGGGTTGTTTGTGTTTCTTTCTTTTTTTTTTTTTGTCTTTTTTGTGACTGGTAAGGGGATCGCAACCCTTGGTGCGCATCGCCTGCACCGCGCTCAGCCAGTGAGTGCACCAGCCAGTCCTATATAGGATCTGAACCCACGGCGGGAGCGTCGCTGCACTCCCAGCGCCACACTCTCCCAAGTGCGCCATGGGGTTGGCCCGTTTGTGTTTCTTATATATTTTGCATATTAATCCCTTATTGGATGTATGGTTTGCAAACATTTTCTCCAATTTCATAGGTTGTCTCTTCACTTTGTTGATTGCTTCCTTCGTTGTGTAGGAGCTTTTCAGCCTGAAGTAATCTCATTTGTCTATTTTTGCTTTTCTTACCTTTGCTTTTGGGGTCATATCCAAAAAAAATTGTTGCCCAAACCAATGTCAGGAAGGTCTTTCTCTGTGGTTTCTTCTAGTAGTTTTACAGTTTCTGGTCTAATGTTTAATCCATTTTGAGTTAATTTTGTATGTGGTGTGAGATAAGGGTCCAATTTCATTCTTCTGCAGGTAGACGTACAGATTTCCCCACACCATTTCTTAAAGAGACTTTCCTTTCCCCACTGTGTGTTCTTGGCACCTCTGTTGAAGATCTGCAAACATATGGATTTATTTCTGGGCTCTCTATTCTGTTTCATTGTCTATATGTCTTTTTGTTTGTTTTTTTGTTTGTTTTGGTGTTAGAAAAACAAATGTATTCAACTGAAAGAGATGGTAGACTATCCCATCTCAAAAATTTAGATTTGCTGAGGGGTTTTTATAATCTTCTATTTTATTTTTTTAATTTAATTTTATCAATATACAACGTAGTTAATTTTTGTCTCCCTTTACTGAATCCTCCCTCCTCCCTCCCTCTTCCCCCCCATCAACATCATATGTATTTGCTTGTCTTAACAAGTTCAGGGAATTGTGATTGTTGTGTCTTCTTTACCACCACCACCCCATTTGTTTGTGTATTTATTTATCTTTAGCACCCACAAATAAGTGAAAATATATGGTATTTCTCTTTCTGTGCCTGACTTATTTCACTTGATGTAATTTTTTCTAAGTCCATCCATGTTGCTGCAAATGGTAGTATTTCATTCTTTTTTATAGTAGAATAGAATTCCATTGGGTAGATATACCACAGTTTCCTTATCCAGTCACCTGATGATGGACATTTGGGCTGCTTTCAACTCTTGGCTATTATAAATTGTGCTTCAATAAACACTGGCATACAGGTATCCCTTAAACATGATGATTTCCATTCCTCTGGGTATATTCCCAGTAGTGGAATAGCTGGGTCATATGGTAGATCTATTTGTAATTGAGGAACCTCCAAACCATTTTCCATTAAAGGCTGCACCATTTTGCAGTCCCACCGACAGTGTAGGAGAGCTCCTTTTTCTCTGCAAGTTTGTGAGCATTTATCATTCTCAGTCTTTTGGATTTTAGCCATCCTAACTAGAGTGAGATGGTATCTCAGTGTGGTTTTGATTCACATTTCCTGAATGCTGAGTGATGCTGAACATTTTTTCAGGGGTCTGTTGGCCATTTGTGTATCTTCCTTTGAGAAATTCCTATTCAGCTCCTTTGCCCATTTTCTGTTTGGGTTACTTGTTTTTTTTTGCTGTAAAGTTGTTTCAGTTCCTTGTATATATTGGATATTAATCCTTTGTCAGATGTATATTTTGCAGCTATTTTCTCCCACTCTGTTGGTTGTCTTTTAACTCTGTTAATTGTTTCTTTTGGTGTGCAGAAGCTTTTTAGTTTGATATAATCCCATTTATTTATTTTTCCTTTGGTTGCCTGTGCTTTTGGGGTCATATTCATGAAGTTTGTGCCCAATCCTAAATCCTGGAGTGCTTCCCCTGTGTTTACTTTAAAGAGTTTTATTGTTTCAGGGTATATATTTAATTATTTAATCCAATTTGAGTTGAGTTTGGTATATGGTGAGAGGTAAGGGTCTAGTTTCATTCTCTGGCATATGGATATCCAGTTATCCAAGCACCATTTGCTGAAGAGGCAGTCTCTTCCCCAGTGTGTAGACTTTGTGCCTTTGTCAAAGATTGGATGGCTGTTGGTGTATAGGTTGATTTCTAGATTCTCTGTTCTATTCCATTGATCAGTATGTCTGTTTTTATGTCAGTACCATGCTCTTTTGGTTATTAAAGCTTTATAGTATAGTTTAAAGTCAGGTAGTGTTATGTCTCCAGCTTTATGTTTTTTGCTCAGAATTGTTTTGGCTATTTGTGGTCTTTTGTTATTCCATATGTTAGGTCAGTTTTTTCCAATTCAGAGAAAAATGTCATTGTAATTTTGAAGGGGATTGCATTGAATCTGTAGATCACTTTGGATACTATGGACATTTTCACAATGTTGATTCTTCTAATCCAAGAGCACAGGATATCTTTCCATCTTCTTGTGTCCTCTTTAATTTCTCTCAACAGTGGTTTGTAGTTCTAATTATAGAGATTTTTCACATCCTTTGTTAACTCTATTCCTAAGTATTTTATTTTATTATTTTTTATTTTATTTTATTTTTTTTGGTCGCTATTGTAAATGGGCTAGCTTCCTTGGTTTATTTTTCTGCATGTTCACTGTTGGAGGATAGAAGTGCTACTGATTTTTGTGTGTTGATTTTGTATCCTGCAACTTTGCTGAAATTATTTATCAACTCTAAGAGTTTTTTTGGAGAGGCTTTAGGCTGTGCAATATATACAATCATGTCATCAGCAAACAGGGACAGTTTGACTTTATCTTTTCCAATCTGGATGTACTTTATTTCCTTCTCTTCTCTGGCTAGTTCTTCCAACGCTATGTTGGATAGGAGTGGTGAGAATGGGCATCCTTGTCTAGTTCCTGTACTTAAGGGAAAAGCTGAAAGCTTTCCCCCATTCAGGATGATATTGGCAGTGGACTTATCATATACAGCTTTAATTATGTTGAGATACTTTCCATCTATACCTAACTTATAGAAAGTCTTTATTATGAATGAATGTTGAATATTGTCAAATGCTTTTTCAGCATCTATAAAGATGATCATATGGTCTTTGTCTTTGATTTTAATGATGTGGTGTATCACATTTATTGATTTGCATTTGCTGAATCAACCTTACATCCCTGGGATGAATCCCACTTGATCATGATGGATAATTTTGTGTGTGTGTGTTGCTGTATTCTGTTAGCTAATATTTTATTGAGGATTTTTGCATCTATATTCATCAAGGATATTGACCTATAGTTTTCTTTTTTTGTTGTATCTTTGTCTGGATTTGGTATCAGGGTGATGTTTGCTTCATAGAATGAGTTTGGAATAACGGCCTCTGTTTCAATCTTTTGGAATAGTTTGTAGATAACTGTTATCAATTCCTACTTGAAGGTTTGGTAGAATTCTGCAGTGAACCCATCTGGTCCTGGGCTTTTCTTTGTTGGGAGTTTTCCAATAACAGCTTCAGTCTCTATTATTACTGGTCTGTTCAGATTTTCTACATCTTCTTGGCTCAGTTTTGGTAGTTTGTGTGTATCCAGAAATTTATCCATTTCCTCCAGATTTTCAAATTTGTTGGCATATAGTTGTTTATAGTAGTCTCTAATGATTTCTTGTATTTCTGAGGTATCAGTTGTGATATCACCTTTTTCATTTCTATTGTTTGTTATCTGGGTCTTCTCTCTTCTTTTTTTAGTTAGCCTTGTTAATGGTTTGTCAATTTTATTTATCTTTTCAAAAAAACAACTTTTTGATTCATTGATCTTTTGTATTATTTTGGGGGGTTTCTACTTTGTTAAGTTCTGCTCTGATCTTAATTATTTCTTTCTGTCTGCTAACTTTGGGTTTGGATTGTTCTTGTTTTTCTAGTTTTTTAAGGTGAAGTGTTTGGTTGTTTACTTGCCATCTTTCCATTCTTCTGAAGTAGGCATTTAATGTGATAAATTTCCCCCTTAGTACTGCTTTTGCAGTATCCCACAGGTTTTGGTATGATGTATTATTATTTTCATTAGTTTCAATAAATTTTTTGATTTCCTGTTTAATTTCTTCTTGAGCCCATTTATCATTAAGTAGAATGCTGTTTAATTTCTATGTTTTCGTATAGTTTCCAGAGTTTCATTTGTTATTGATTTCTAATTTTAATCCATTGTGATCTGAAAAAATACATGGAATAAGTTTTTTTGAATTTGTTGAGACTTGATATGTGACCTAACATGTGATCTATCCTGGAGAATGTTCCATGTGTTGATGAAAAGAATGAATATTCTGAGGTTGTTGGATGGAATGTTCTGTAGATATCTGCCAAGTCCAATTGGCCTAGAGTGTTGTTTAGATCTTGTGTTTCTCCACCGATTCTTTGCCTAGATGATATGTCCAATATTGATAGTGGGGTGTTCAGGTCCCCCACTATTATGGTATTAGTGTCTATCTCATTCTTTAGGTCTAACAGTATTTGCTCTATAAATCTGGCTGCTCCAACATTGGGTGCATATATATTTATGATTGTTATGTCTTCTTGATTAATAAATCTTTTTATCATTATATAGTGGCCTTCTTTATCTCTTTTTATGGTTTTTGGTTTAAAGTCTATTTTATCAGACATAAGAATAGCTACCCCAGCTCATTTTTCATTTCTATTTGCAAGGTATATCTTTTTCCATCCTTTCACTCTAAGTCTATGTGTGTCTTTACAGGTGAGGTGAGTCTCTTGAATGCAGCATATAGTTGGGTTCACCTTTTTAATCCAGTCAGTCAGTCTATGTCTTTTGAGTGGAGAATTTAATCCTTTTACATTAAGAGTGTTATTGAAAAGTGTTGAATTACTCCTAGCATTTTATTGATTTTCGTTTGAATGTCTTAAGTATATTTTGTTAATTTCTTTTTGATTTACTGTTTGTCTTCTGTATTTGTTGGTTTCTTGGGGTGGTAGATAAACTTTTTTTTCTCTTTATTGTTAGCATTTTTATTTTACTAGTGGGTTTTGTTTTTTCTTGAATATGTATGGCAGTGGTGATTGTTTTTCAGGTACCAAACTCAGTACTCCCTTGAAAATTTCTTGTAAGTCTGGCTGTGTGGTAGTGAACTCCCACAGTTTTGGTTTGCCTGAGAAATATACTATTTGTCTTTCATTTCAGAAGGATAGCCTTGATGGGTAAAGTATTCTTGGCTGGAAATCTTTAGTATTTTGAATATATCATCACAGTCCTTTCTGGCTTTTAGGGTTTGTGATGAAAAGTCTGATGTTAGTCTGATTGGGGCTCCCTTATAGGTGACTTGATGCTCCTGTCTTGCAGCTTTTAAGATTTTCTCTTTGTCCTTGAGTTTTGCCAATTTGACTATAACATGTCTTGGAGAGGACCTTTTGGGGTTGAATATGTTTGGCAATCTTTGAGCCTCCTGAATCTGAAGATCTGTGTCTTTCTCTATACCTGGGAAGTTTTCTGCCATGATTTCATTGAATATATATATATATTTTTTTTCCTTTTTATCTTTTTTACTGACCGGTAACGGGATTGCAACCCTTGGTGTTGCGCCCGTACCAGGGACCGGCAACGGGATCGCAACCCTCGGTGTTGTGCCTGCACCGCGCTCAGCCAGTGAGCGGGAACTGATCTCCACATGGGATCCAAACCCTCAGCGGGAGCGCCACCGCACTCCCAAGCGGCTCACTCTCCAGTGCGCCACCAGGCCGGCCCATCATTGAGTATATTTTCAATGCCCTCTCCTTTTTCCTCCCCATCTGGAATACCCATGACTTGGATATTTGAGCACTTAAGGTTGTCTGTTATCTCTCTTAGATTTTCTTCAATGTTTTTAATTCTTTTTTTTTTCTTTTTTGTCCACCCATGTTATTTCAAACAGCCTATCTTCAATGTCAGAAATTCTCTCTTCTGCTTGCTTGTTCAAGCCTGCTGGTTCAACTCTCTGTTGTGTTTTATATTTCATTGAATGAATTCTTCAGCTTAGCAAGCTCTGCTGCATTCTTTTTCAGGGCATTGATTTCTTTGTACACTTCTTCTTTCAGGTCCTGTATACTTTTTCTCATTTCATTGTGTTGTCTAACTGAGTTTTCTTGTATCTCATTTAGTTTCCTTAGAATTATCACTCAAAATTCCTTGTCAGTCATTTCAAGGACTTCCTATACTACAGCATCTAGAGCTTGAGAGTTATTATTACCCTTTAGTGGTGTACTTTCTTGATTTTTCATATTTCTGGTATCTTTCTTTTGATGTTTAGTCATTATGGCATGGGATTTCACAGTCCACTCACTCATCCCTAATGTCTGGCTTGGATCCTGCCAGGACTTCCAATTTGGCACAGCTACCTTAGTGCCTGTGGGCAGGAGGCTCAGGCCTCTCTGGGATATGGAGACTGGCCTGGGCTGGGAGTCCCATGGCAGCATCTACCTGCTCTGGCATGGGTGCCTTGTGGGGTATGTGGACCTGGCAGCTCCGCTGGCCTCTGTGGGAGCCGTTTCTGGGTGGCATGCACTGGCCTGGGCTTGGTGTCTTGCAGCAGTGCCTACTTGCTCTGGCATGGGTACCTTGGGGGAGCATGCAGGCTCGGCAGCTCTCTGGGCCTCTCTGGGGGACCTCTCTGGGAAGTGCACACTGGCCTGGGCTGGGAGTCTATATGTCTTTTTTTATGGTACTACCATGCTGTTTTGATTACTGTAACTTGGTAGTATATTTTGAAATCAGGTATGTAATTCCTCCAGCTAGCTTTATTCTTCTTCCTCAAGATTGCTTTGGCTATTTGGGGGTTCTTTGGTGGTTCCATATGAGTTTTAGAAGTTTTTTTTTTTTTTTTCCATTTTTGTGACAAATGCTATTGGGGAATTTTGATAGGGATTCATTGGATCTATAAATCACTTTGGGTAGTATGGACATTTTAACAATATTAGTTCTTCTAATCTATGAAAATGGAATATCCTTCCATTTCTTTATGTCTTCTTCAATTTCTTTTATCAATATTTTATAGTTTTCAGAGTATGGATTTTTGTTTTTACCTATTTTGTTAAATTTTTTATGGTATTGTAAATGAGAGTATTGATTTCTTTTTTGGATAGTTTATTCTTAGTATAGAAAAAGGCTACTGATTTTTGTATGTTGATTGAGTATTCTGAAACTTTACTAAATTTTCTTATTATTTCTAACAATTTTTTTTGGTGTAACCATGAGTATTTTCTATATGTATGATCATTTTATCTGCAGACAGACAATTTTACTTCTTCCTTTCTAATTTGGATGCCCTGTTTTATTTGTTTATTTATTTATTTATTTATTTATTTATTTATTTATTTATTTATTTGTTTCTTTGTTTGCCTAATTGCTCTGGGTAGGATTTCTAGTACTATATTGAACAGACGTGGTAAAAGTAGGCACATCTGTCTTGTTCTTGATCTTAGAGAAACATCTCTCAGATTTTTCACAGTAGAGTATGAGGTAAGCTGTGGGCTTGCCATATATGGTTTTTATTATGTTGAGGTACATTTCTTCTATATCTAATTTGTTGTTATCATAAAATAATGTTGGGTTTTGACAAATGTTTTTCTGCATCTAGGGTTTTTTACTCATCATTTTTAAAATGTGGTGTATAGTATAAGGTGTGTGCAATTTTCAAATTATAAGATAACTTTTGAAAAGGGCAAGTAGAACCAGCTCTTCCTTTTCTTCTGCTGTATTTCCAAGTCTTGCAGTTAGGTTGGGATCATGTGATTTGTTCTCTCTGATGGACCCTGAGCAGAAATGACATGTTTCACTTCCAGGCTGGAGCAATTGGAGCTGATGTTCCCCCTGATCCATTTCTTCTCCTTCTGTGGTGACCTCAGAAGCTATATGTTCCATGTGGCACAGCTACAAGATGGCAGAGTCTTCATTAGCCTGGTCTCTGAGAAGCTATGTGGAAAACAGTCCCTTACCCACCACCTGCACCAAATAACATGAGTAAGAAATAAACTCTTGTTGTGTTAAGCCAATAAGATTTCTGAGCTAGTTATTTATCATAGTACAACACACCCTATCCTAATGATTACAGAGGATTCTTTTATAAAGTTAATGCAATATGGGGGTCAAAAGGTAAACACCATAGACATATACAAAAACAAGCAAACTTTTCTGTCCATAACTACTTTTATTTTCCCCTGGAGCTTCATTCTCATAACCCCAAAACCAAGATAAAATTAAGAAATCTTAAGCTTTTGCGTTAACTCACCCTCATGTGACATTCAGTTCAAAGTTCAAACTCCCAATCATTTCTCTTCTCCCAGCAGGGTCTACCTTCTTTCTTCTTCCTGAGACTGAGTCTCGTTTCAGGATGAACTGTGTTCATCCTTGTGGGTTTATGAGGAGAAGTCTCTGATGCCCAGCTTTCCTTCCTGCTTTCCTGGTCTCTGTGGTGTGGTTGGTGGTCCCTGTGCTGGTACCCACTAGGGTGTTCCTACTCCCACCCAGACTTCTGTGCATTGTACTGGCTCCTGATGCCACAGTCTGTGGTGACTGTGATTTGTCTCACTTATGAGGTCCCTATGTTCTACAGCAGGGGTCGGCAAACTCTTTCTATAAAGGGCCGGAGAGTAATTATGTCAGACTTTGCAGGCCACGTATGGTCTCTGTCACATATTTTTCTTCTTGCCTGTTCTTCTCCTCATCCTCCTTCTTTGTCTTTGTTTTCTCCTTTTTCATATCCTTTTAAAACTGTAAAAAACATTTTTATCTTAGGGCCATAAAAAAGCAGACCATGGCAGGATTTAACCCTCAGGTCACAGTTTGCCAACTCCTGCCCTACAGCCTTCTCCTTCTGACTTTGGGCCTCTTCTAGTTCCCCTACATACATTTTAGGAGGTCATGGGTTCCTGGCATGCCCCACGGAGTCTCTGGAAGACTGTAGACTATTTCAGGTTTATCTATCAAGAAAGCTCCCTCTTCCCATAGTGCTCTATTGTTTCTAGACCATGGTAATCCCAGAAACAGAGCAATGGCTGGCACCTTCTTTCATTTCCTCCCATTCTAGCTGGGATTCTTTCAGGATAGGGATTGCCTGAGGCCCAGGACCTAGAAGGTGCTGGGTCTGCTTCCAGGGCCCCAGGCAGCAGCATTACCATCCTCATGACATCATCTCCAAATTCCTTTCCTTTTCCTTTCAGCAAAAGGCTTTCTGCTTTTTTCTGTTTGATGTATCATGTCCTCTGATCTTTTAAACTATGGTTTATAGGAAAACTCTTTTACTATATTACCCTACACCTGTATTTTACTAAATAAAAGGAAGATTTGGGAATCAAGCTTAGTTTTTCATGAACTTTTTTTTAATTCCGTGAATTAAAAACAGATCATTTTTCACTACAATATATTTTCTATTACGTTCCAGAAATAAGCATCCTAAATCTCCATATTACATAATTAAATGCTTTCTAATTTATCTGCTATGCAGACTTACTCAAGTTTTTTCAAACAGGAGATACATATATACATACATACATACATATACACACACATACATATATATATGTATTTGAAGATACCAGACATCTAAACTACTTAGCCATTAAGCATGAATCTTCTATGCTTTGCAAGAAGCATTCAGCTTCAAAGGTAATGTAAAGCTAAGTATTCTAAAGCTGTATATTATAAACTTCTATTTAAATATTTTAAGTGATCATTTACTCATAAGGTTCTCCTTTTTCCTTCCCAAGATACTTGGCATGATGTAGCAGCAATCAAAAGGCACTCATAATCATAATAATAGCAATTATTATGTTTTCTGGCAGCTCCACACCACCCTTACATAGCAGGCCTCCAGAGATCCAGTTCTGCCTCTGAAAAGGGTGTCTGTTCTCAGCAGAGTCTCCTGCCTATGCTCCTGTCTGGGTCACCCATCAGAGCCTTGGCAGTGACTCAGCTGCACCCCTGGAACTATCGTCAGTGACTCAGTGTCACCCAGCAAAGGAGAGGCTGCTGTAATACTCAGCTGCTCTTTTCCTGTCATAATAATTCTTCATTCTTTGATATCTGCAGGGTGAAATCAGCAGATTTAAAATTCCAAAAAACATTCTGCTTTAGATGCTCTGCAATATGGCTCAGCCTTTGATTACAGACAGTAACGGAGTATATAAGATGGTTCTTTATAAATTTAAAAGGAAATAGTTTTTTTTAAAAAAGCTTAGTTTCATTCAGAAAAGTCAAAGATGCTTGCCTGTGCCTATGTTCTCTCTCTCCTCTCTCTCTCTCTCTCTCTTTCTTTCTGACTTGTGGGTGTGTGCTTAGAAGGCTGATGGAATGTCCAGTGCAGTATCACAAACCTCCTTCTTCCTGGGATCCCTGGAGATTATGAAGTGGGCACCCTGGGGCCAGGCTGTTAAGAAACTGACCTTCCCATCTGTCTGTTCTGTAATTCCAGTATTAGAACTACCTCTTCTGGGAAATGTTCTCTTGCCTTTTCAAGCAGAGTCATGGGTTTTCTTCTCTATCTTCTCACAGTAAGAGTGAACAAATGTCCCAGTTTGCCAAGGACTGTCCTTGTTTTGGCAATGAAAGTCTGCATCTCAGGAAACCCCAGAGTCCGGGGCAAACCAGAATATTTGGTCACCATACCAAGTATCAGTACTTACACTATTACAATCATCTAGTTACTTGCTATTCACTGTCATTAAATGTGAACTCCTTGAAGTTAGAAATTATATCGAATTCTAAACAAGTACTTGTTGAAAGAATAAAGGAAAGTATGAAAGAATAAATATGGAATTGGATGATTGGAATTAATTAGTCTGTGTAGTGGATTGAATTATGGCCCCCCAACTCACTGAAGCTTGAATTGTGTCCCCCAAGTTTTATGTATTAGAAACTTAACTCCCACTAAGACTGTTAAGAGGGTGGGAAATCCTATTATGGTAATTGAAAGGTGGAGCCTCAAAGAGGTGATTAGATTGTAGGATCGCGCAGTAGTGAGTGGATTAAAAATGGTGATCAGGAGCATGGTTCTGAGGGCTTTAAAAGAAAAGGAGAGCCTGTCTTTCTCTGCTCTCTCTGCTTCCACCATCTTGCAATGTGAGACCCCTGGGTCACTGTCACCACCACCAGATGGACTTTGGACTTCCCAAGCTCAGAAACTATAAGTAACAAATTTTGTTTTCTTTATAAAATACCCAGTTCCATGTATTTTGTTATAAGCAACAGAAAGGAACTAAGACAGTCTGGTAGGATTATCTATAGATTTGGGAGGTTCGATCATTGTTTTTCCTGAGAGGGGAGAAGTAAGGTTCTCTTCCTTCAGTAAATTTACTCAGATTACTGTCAAATCTAGTAAAATGCCTGGATTGCATGACTGAGTATTATGGCTAGAGAAAATACCAGGATCATCACTTATCCAGGAAGGGTAAGGATTGAATGAAAGATCCCAGGGAGTCTGGATGCTGAAAGAGGTAAGGCAACCAGAGATGATGACCTAAGCTAAACACGGCCTTTTTTCAAGAAAGAAAGGCAAGTTCTATGTTTGAATGTGTTTCTCAAAGTTTATGTGTTAGAAACTTGATCCTCAATGCAGTGGTATTGAAAGGTGGGGCCTAATGGGAGGTGTTTGGGTCATGAGTAGAATAATGTCATTATCACAAGAGTGAGTTCCTTATAAAGTGACAAGTCTTCTCTTGACCTCTCTCACCTTCTCTTTGCTCTTCTACCATGGGAAGATGCAGCAAGAAGGCCCTCATCAGTTGCTGGCCCCTTGATCTTGTACTTCCCAGCCTCTGGAACATGAGATAATAAACTTCTGTTCATTATAAATTACCCAATCTGTAGTGTTCTGTTACAGCAGCACAAAACAGACTAAAACAGCAAGAGATCAGGGTTTTGTTCCAGGTCCATTTTTTTATATTGGCAAATGAGCTCACTATTTATAGTCTGTGGTGTAAGAAGCTCACTGAATATTCACAGCTATTGTCAATGTATTATCTTTTATTTCCATTCGGCTCAATTCAGGCATCCATCAGAGCACTGTGGTAAGTGCTAGAGGTGAGGGTGGGAGGAAAACAAAGGCAAATCTGGCATATTAGAAGATAGTATAAAGTCCTGATTCGTGTAGGGGCACTGAGTCAGGTGGCCTGGCTTTGCACTGTACCACTCCTAAGTTCTAACTCTTTGACCTTGGGTAGGTTTGGAAGCATCACTAATCCTCCATTCCCTCGCCTGTGAAGTAACACCAATAGTACCTATCTCATAAGGTCATTTTGAGGATGAATGAGATAAAACCCTTGGCTCAGCATTTGACACATAAGGAGTTCTCTACAAATGGTAGTTGTTGCTGCTGCTGCTGCTGCTGCTGTTTTTATTATTAAGATAAAGTCGTTGGCATGTAGGAGTCACAGTATGGCTCTTATAAAAGACTGTGATAAGAGTGTTAAGTACTATAATGTTCACATAAGCAAAATGTTATGGTAAATTTGGTCATGGAAAGGGAAGGGTAAAGAGAGAGGGAGAGAAAGAGAATAAGAGAGAGATTGAGATTATTTCTAACCAGAAAAATTTAGAAAGATGTTTGGGATGATTCAAAGAGATGCTTGTGTATTAAGTCAGATTTTAGAACTAGCTGTGAACATAAGACCTCTGGAAATACTTAGATAATGAATGTTTTTCCAACTTCATGGACTGCTAATTCCTTGGGTGTTGGCACAGCCTTACACCTTTACATGCTGAGTTTATAATCTTGTATAGATTAATTACTAAATATTGATTGATGTTCGCAAAATAGATTACAGCAAATTGAAATATAGTCTGCTAAATAGACCACCATTCTTAAATATTCTTCAGTAATATGTAAAAATGGAAAGATTTGATTACCTATCAATGTTCTGTTTGTTATTTTTATTGAATAATATTCTTTCATTTTGTAAGCAGCATTTCTTTAATTTTCCAAATGTAAATTTAATAATAATGGTAATGAATTCTTATTTTCAGAGTTTCCCATATAATTAACTAATTAATCCTCCATTAACACTCCTGTTGGGTTCAAAAGAATTCCTTTTTCAGATGTTATAATTTATAATTATAAATTTTCAGATTTATAATTATAAACCCTCAGATAAGAACTGATTTAATTTCAAAACCATTCCATTAGGCATTTAAGAGCCCCTGTGACATTGACTCAATCCCAAGGACTACAGAGTGGTTCAGTTCCAAATGGGAAGAAAATCCCCAGAGTCATCTGGTGCACATTCACAGTATCCCAAAGCCTTTTAAATGGCAATTACCAAGTTGGAGAGGCAAGATTTTTGGATTATGAGCAAAATCTTTTTCAATACCCAAAGGCTGCATACCATGGCAAGCCCAGAATAAAACAAACCTGGGCAATTAGGTCTCCTCTAATCTGGCCCTTTGCTCTTGGGAGGCTTCAAAGCCTATAGCAATGGAGTGTCAAGAGAAAATGGTTATAGCATTTACATTTCTTTAACTTTCATCAGAAAAAAAATTAAGTCAGATCTTTATCCTTCAAATATCTGCTTCTCGGTGTGATGCCGTTCTAGCTAAACTAGGGCATATATATAAGATGTACAAGGGAGTAAACAAAGCCCTAGGACAAACATCATGTCTTCCTAGGGCATCTGTTTTCCTAGAAATCTGGTGGGAAAGCATTGGCTTTGTATTTAAATAGACACTGATACATCATAAATTTTTATGATAAATCAAGAAATCTAAAAATATATGTCCCTCTCTGGGGCGGCACCCCGGTCCCCTTGAATTCTGTATTTACCCTCCTCTTCTGAAACTTTAGTGGGAACTTTGAGTACCCAATGTGATGACATTTTCCCACCAGCCAAATGCAAATGCAAGTTGTATGTTGCGAAGTTGTGTGCATTTCTCTTATCCTGCCAGTACTTAGGCACATGCGAAAGTAAACTCTAGCTGTAACTAATGTGGATTCACTTTGTCTTTCCCTCCACCCCCAGGTTGCATGCATTTATATTCCTTTCATAGCAGGGAGGATTTTGTCCTTATTTTGTGCTTTCCCTTGAGAAGTCAGAGCTTCACAAAACCATATATAACAGCTGGTGATACTCTAAGATTCCCTACAAGGCAAAATGCAGATGGTGATGATAACCAGCCAGGCATTGTCAGTTTGCCCAGACACTACCCTCAAGGGACAAAATGTGCACCAGTGAAATGAGGACGTTTTTATGCCAGCAAAGAGCAGGCTGCTAAAAGCACAGTGCTCTCCAGATTCTGCCTCTGTCCACCTAGGCTCTACATCAAGAGCACTACAGTTGGCCCTTGAAAAATACAAGCTTGAACTTTGCGGGTCCACTTATACATGGATTTTTTTCAATAAATACCATAAATGTATTTTCTCTTCCTTATAATTTTCTTAGTAACAGTTTTTTTTCTCTAGCTTACTTCATTGTAAGAATGTAGTACATAATACATGATATACAAAATATGTAGAAAATACATTTATATTATCAGTAAGCCTTCTGGTTAACAGCAGGCTATTAGTTGTTGAGTTTTGGGGGAGTCAAAAATTATGTGCAGATTTTCAACTGTTTGGGAGGTCAGTGTCCCTAAACACCGCATTGTTCAAAGGTCAACTGTATAATGACACAGAATCTCAAATGATCACAGCCCCGGGATTAATTACAAGACAACAGAAGCAAATTAACATTTTTAGGAGTTATGAATGACTCTGCAAATCAAGGAGCAATAGTGGTCTAGGTGTCTGAGTCTCAGATAGAGGACAGTGTATGAACCATGAACTTGTAGAAGGCACAGACATTCATCCTTATATCCCTTCCACTTTCCATGATTCCTGGCATGAGAGTCTGGGGACCCAAACAAATGTCTGAGGGGTGAATAAAGGAACAAACAGCTGTTAGAAGATTTTTAGTTCAGGAGAGGTTGTGGCCCAGGAAAGGCCTAATAGAATTAGCTTGTCAAGCTGTGATAGTTAGAATTCCAATTCCACCAATTGACTGTCATCGTGGGTAAGTTATTGAAACTCTCTAAAACCTCTGTTTCCCCCATGCATAAAATAGTATAATATTTACCTCATAGGGTTGTTATGAGAATTAAATTACATAAATAGTAAACATACAATGAATAACCAAGTGATTTTCACAAGTAGACCTCTGAATAATTTGATCTTCTTTAACAGGTAAGGAGAGCAGTTCTGTTTTACCTGCATTAACAGAGCTCTGGGTGGAGAGCAGGGGATGAGAAAATAGAAGTCTTATCTGCACGAGGATGAAAAAACCAATTAAACTGAAACAGACTGTAACCTGTAGATGAGATATATAATATCTATTTGTTTTTTTTCCCCTGGGTTAGGCACTTAGTAGCTATGTGACATTGAGAACACCATTTAACGTCAGTCACCCTCAGTTATATCAGCCACAAAGTATGACTATAGCTTTGCTCCCATCATATAGCTCTATTTTGAGATTTGTACAAGATATAACCATGCTTTATAAACAGTGAAGCCCTATACAAATATAAGGTATCACTATAAATTGAGTTTTTTCAAGTTACATAGAGAGAAATGAACTGGGAATATACTTGTTGTGGACAGCAGACAAGGTGAGACTTCTCTTACTATGAAAGAGAGAAAATCATGCTTTCAAGGTCAAGTTACAAGTAGAGTCCCTAACTTTAGATCTAACAGGCCAACAGGTCTCATCCTGCAAACTTGGAAAACTATAACTGAGAAGAACTGTGAAGATGTTCCTGGGCCAAATTAAAAAGAAGGTCATTGTAGGTTAATGCTGGCTCCTAAGAACGCAGGAGGCAGGAGTGTCAGCACGTATGCTGTGGGTTTTCCATCCTAACATAACATACCCTTCTATACCCCCAAATACTACAGACACCCCACTTCTTGAAACTTTCTGTTCTGGGAACCCTGACTTGCTCTCTTTGCCAGTTGCTTTGAATATTCTTTCCCTGCTTCCTGGTGCACTTTGCTTCCTTCACCATTTTTGTTTTTATTCTTCTCACTTTTAAACTCATTTCTTCAGGGACCACTTTTATTTCCATGGGAATTCTGTGAAATCTTAAACTTACATTATTGCCCTGACACTTTACCTGTACACATTTCTTATGAATCATTATCACCTCAATTCAACATGGCTAAAAATTTACACATCATCATTTTCTCATTCACTTCAACAACATCAACAACAAAAATTTCTCTGCCTTAATATCCCATTTGTCTCAAGGGCATGCAGTGTTTTATATGTAGAGAGTTATATGCTTTAAATGTATTTTGTTGTATTAGAGGAAATGTAATCCAGTTCATGGATTTTCCTCTTTCCCCAAGGTGCATCCAAGTTCCAGGGGTTTTGTGGAATTATGGTGTCATGAGGAGTGTGCACCAGGTCCTTGCTTATGCTCTGTTCATGCTTCCTTTTCTGACGGTTCCAAAATACTCTTCACTGGCCCTCAGCAATCAGTCCATGCACTTTGCTGCTGAGCAAGCTCTTATTTACATCTGCTAGGACCCTTTAGGAGACTTGTTCTATGGCTACTTTTTTAAATGAGGAGTAAAAGTGAAGGGACAAAAAGGGCAAAAGGAAATATCAGGCAAAATCCATTAACTCATATTTTAAAAACAAAAAATATTTTCTGACTTCACTTCCAAGCACAAGAGAGTAATAAGGGCAGATTTACCCTCCCACCTGAAACAAACAAAAGTGAACAAAATATTTTTTAAAATATTTCAAGACATTGAATATCAGCCAATGGATAGTGATCCCTGAGAGATGGGAAACAGACAAGGTGAGTGCTGCAATAGCCCCAGCCTATTGCCTGGGAGAGGTTCCAGACCATGTACAGGAGGAAGGGGGGACCAGGCAGAGCCTGGTGGTCTCCATGAGTTAGAGAGATGAAGTTGCGAGTCTAGTGAAGCCAAGGCAGCCCGAGTTCACAGGGAAGAGTAGCAGAGAGCTGCACACAGAGAGAACTCCAGAGATCAGCAGAGGGTCCACCTCAAGTATTTATCAGAGAATTGATGAGTGCATGCATGTGAGGAAACCACTTGAGACCAGAATTTTAAAAACTCTCAAAATGATTAGAACTCACACAGGGCAAGGAATATTTCCTGTTCTCTAACCAGTTAGAATGGAAAGCCTTAGAGTTCCAGTCAAGATGGCAGAATAGACAGTCCCCAGTATCACTCTCTCCCAGAAATCAACCAATTTACAACTATAAAAATGTAACGTCAGCCAAGCTGGGGCCACTGGAACTCGGGGGAAGAGGAGGAGAGACCTAAAGAGTGCATGAAAGCTGGAGAAGCCATGATGAGAGAAAGAAAAAACTGCTCTGATCATTTTGTGCTGTGGCCACTTTAAGGCTGGAGCTGCTGAGCACATGGAGCAGGAGCCAGCAAAAGCCACAGTTGTGCCCTCCAGATGGAGTTGCTTAGAGGTGGCAGGGGAGAAGAGGGCTGCAGTGGCCCCCAGGACAGCAACAGCACTAATAGGGTTCCCATGGACCCACATAGGAGTGAAGAGCCAGAACAATTGAAAAAATGGAGCCACTCAGAGGATGGTGAGTCATTGCAAAGGACTGGTGTATGGCCAGTCCCATGGGAAGTTGGAATGTGGGCTGTGGGGGAGATGGGCCCACTGGAGGAACACTGGAGCACAGCAAGGACAGCTGATCTGCACCCCAATCAGCACAGGACCACTCAGAGGAGACTGGTCAGGAATACAGAATTGCATGGGATGCAGTTTGATGAAAAAACTCAGGTCCAGATCAGAGTTTCTGCACAGGTCAGGTGCACTGAGTCTCTGGAGAGCCAGAAGCGCCTATTAAGTCAAACATTATAAACTGTGCTGCACAAAAAGACTTCCCTAGGGAAGCAGCAGCAAAACAGCAATTTAGCTCAACCTCAGACCTCAAGTACTGGTCCCAACAGGAAGTTCCCCCACTTTAGAAGTAAGCAGAGGACAAAAAAATTAGTTCTGGCTCAGACACACCACCAGCACCTCAGGTCTGCCTGGGGACCAGAGCCCGCTCCCACAACCAGGCACACTACCATTGCCGTGGGGGCTGCCAGGGGACCTGAGGCTTGAAGCTGGGGACTGGACCTCCTCCCACAACCAGGCACACCATGCCAGTGCCTCGAGGCCCATCTGGTGACCCAAGGTATGGAGCCAGGGACTGGAACCCCTCCCACAACCAGGCACACCATGCCAGTGCCTCAGGGCCTGCCTGGGAACATGAAGAATGGACCCAGGAACCAGACCCGCCTCCCACAACCAGGCACACTGTGCCAATGCCTCAGGGCAGGCCTGGGGACCCAAGGCTTGGATCCAGGGACCAGAACCCCCTCTCACAACCAGGCACACCATGCCAGCACCTCAGGACCCACCCAGGGACCTGAGGTATGGAGTCGGGGACTGGACCTCTCTCCCCTCAAACAAGCACACCACATCAGTGCCTTGGGGCCCACTCAGGGACCTGAGGGATGGAGCTGGGGACCAGAAACCCCCCACAACCAGGCACACCACCAGTGCCAAGGAGCATGCCAAAAACATCACCTCCATGTGGGTGGCCCACCATAATAACCATGGCTGTCGCAAAAGTGGCTAGATGCCACACCACCATGCAGATAGATGGTCCACCAGCCACTGGAGTTCATTGACACAAGGAGAGTCACCAGCAGAGACCAAAGAAAAGAAGAGGATGTCTCTCTCCACAAAGCCCATTCCAAATTGACAGAATAAGCATCTGCTCTATGATAATATTGGGGGACCTGAACACACCTCTCGGCATTGGACAGATCATCTAGGCAACAAATCAACAGAGTAACCATTATTCTTTCAGAAGGAGAGAAGAAATCTAGGGTAATTAGAGGAGGGAGGGGGGAGAAAAAGGGGGATGGGGTGAGATTGGACAAGGGGCATAAAGAATAATTATGATTTGTAACAATATATATGCTAGTAATATTGATTTGATCAACATATCTCAATGTTGGACCCCAAAAATATGTATAATCAATTTTGATTCAGTAGAATTTAATTAAAAAGAAAAAAAGAATGGAAAGCCTCATCATTCAAGGACACCAGGCATAGTACTCAGGAGGGAATTACCACATTGGAAAAAAGTTAACCCTAGATGAAACATTGCTCTGATCTTGCCTAATAAAGTCTAACAGCAACACCCAAAAGGATTGAACTTTCACAATAAACTTAATTGCTTCCTAGAACAAAAGTAAAAAATATGTATAGGAATAGAAAAATGTCCAACACCCAGCAAGATAAAATTCATTTTTATCTGTCTGGCATTTAATTAAAAATCATTAGGCATGCAGAAGAGCAGGAAAATACATCCCACAATGGGGGGGAAAATCAGTGAGTAGAAACCAACCAAGAAATGACAGATGATAGAATTGGTAGAATGAAAAATAAATAAATAAATGAAACAATTATAACTTACTTCAATATGTTCAAGAAACTAGAAAAAAGATTGAACATGTTAAGTAGTAATATGGAAGGTATCAAAGAAACCTAGATTGAGGATCAAAGATGAAAAATACATTTGATGTGATTAATGTTATATTAGACACTGGAGAAGAAAATATTAGTGAACTTTGATAAGCTTATCAAAATTAACCAAAAAAGAAGTAGGAAGAAAAATGTCTCAATAAAATATGTTTAAAATATCAGTGAGTTGTGGGACAATTTCAAGCAGCCAAATGTACGTGTAAGTGTAATCCTGAAAAGATGAGTGAAGGATTAGGGTGAGAAAAAAAAAACATTTAAGGAAATAATGGCCAAAATTTTTTCCAAATTTGATGAAAACTATAAACCAACAGATCTTAGAAATTCAACATAATCCAAGCACAGGAAACATGAGAAAGCCAAACTGCAATGCATCATAATCTAACTGATTAAAACCAGTGATAAAGGGAAATATTTTAAAAGTAGTCAAAGAAAAAAGACACATAGGTAAAGAGAAATGAACATAAGAATGACCAACTATTTCTTGCTGGAAGCAATCAAGGCAGAAAACCAAGGAGCAGCATTTTTAAGTACTGAAACAAACAAAAAATGGATCAATCTAGAATCTATACCCAGTGGAAATATCTTTCAAAAATGGAAGTGAAATGAAGACTTTTTTTTTCACACACAAAAGCAGAAAGAATTTATCACCTGAGCTAAAAGATGTGTTTTAAAAAAATGACATGCCTCAGGCAGAAGGACTATGATATAAGGTAGAAATCAGATTTTACAAGAAAGAATGATGAGTACCAAAAATAACTGTGCGGGCATATATAAAAGACTTTTTCCCTCATTTTTGAAATCTCTATTTAAGGTAATTGACTAATAAACATAATAACACATTCTGGGTCTTATAGCACGTGTAGAAGTAACTTGAAACACACAGTGGACATTTAATAGAAATTTGAAAGTGTGCAAATACTAGGCATTAATTTCCTGATACTGTTAAGGCACAATAATGATGTTCCTGAATAATCAACAAATAAAAGTTGGTGTATTAGTTTCCTAGGCTTGCTGTAACAAGTAACATAAACTGGGTGGCTTAAAACAGTAGCAATTATTGTTTCACAGTCCTGGTAGCTGAAATGACAAAATCGAGATGTTGACAGGGCCAGGCTCCCTCTAAAACCCGAAGGCGAAACTTTGCCTTTTGTTAACTTCTGGTGATTTGTCATCAGTCTTTGTTGTTTGCTGTTTTGTGGCTGCATAACTCCGTTCTCTGCCTTGTCATCACGCAGCATTTTCCCTCTGTGTCTCTGTCTTCACATGGCAGTCTTATGAAAACACTGGTCATACTAGATTAGGGATCCATCCCACTCCAGTAGGACTTCATTTTAACTTAATTGTATTACCAATGGCTTTATTTCCAAATCAGTTCACATTCTGAGGTCCTGGGGGTTAGGACTTCAACATATCTTTTTTGGTGGGGACAAAATGCAACCCAATAACAGTCGGGATTCCTTAAAGATTTTTCTGTGACAATCTTTCTGGATCCTCACATCTTTAGAGTATGTAAATATACATAAACATTTTATTGTGTTAATAGGTAAGTAAACTAACTTAGGATAAGAATTATTTACAGACCTGTTAATTTTTTTTTTTTCTTTTCAGTACACTAAAGTAGCAGGATTCAATAGCAACACTAACATTTAGTGCTCCTCTGGGTTGCAAGATCCTTGTGAATAATTTTTAACAAATCATCCTCCAAAAAATATCAACTTTACAAAAGCTGTATCCCACACAGAACTGCTCCACTTTCAGAGATAATAGGCAATTAAAGTGTCAACTTCAAAGTGAATGATAATCTGGTAATAAATTACCATTTTTAAAAATTAACGTATCATACAAAATTGGCATTTCACACATTACCTTTCAGGTGAATAAGGCCTCTTATTTCATGATTCACATTTAAAAAGGACATAATCATCAAGTGTGCAATAAGCCATTGCATAGAATGCTGACTGGGCATCTCCCCAGCTAAAAAATACAAAACGTGGTTTTAAATAGAGTTTAGTAGCAACTTCTCGGATAAGGACTCTGTATTACTGTGTTTCTGTTGCTCATAACAAAATACATGGAACTGGGTAATTTATAAGAAAATAAAATTTATTGCTTACAGTTTCAGGGCCCGGGAAGTTCAACTCCAGGGAACACATTTGGTGAAAGCTTTGGTCGTGGTGACAGTGACCAAGGGGTCTCACATGTACTATGCTTTTAAAGCCCTCAGAACTACACCTGTGACCACCATTTTTACTACAGAGTGGTCGTACAATCTAATCACCTCTTCGAGGCCCCATCTTTCAATTTCCATGATAGGATTTCCCACCCTCAACAATAAATAGTGGGGATTAAGCCTCAATGAGGTGTGGGGCTGGGGGGGGGGGGGTCCTATCTACATCAGACTCCTTGTTTTTATCTCAAACCTCACTGAGACAGGAGAAACTATAAATAAAGCCTAAAAATTGCCAGTGAGCGGGGAAAACAAGAATGGAGGATAAAACAAGGAAAAAAGTGAGTCTGACAGTCGGAACACCTTTTCTTTCTTAGAAACTGAACCACTAAGGACATTTTGGAAGGAATGAGGTACAGATAAAAATCAAAGCAGAGAGTCAAGTGGCAATGACTGGACAGAACATGAACTTGGAGTCAAACAAACCCAAGTTTCAATCCTGGCCAAAATACTGCTAATCATTAGAAAATGGGCAAATTACACACTGAAAAAATTTACTGAATTTTAGGTGGTGCTATGTTATTATCATCATCATTGTCACAGTCATAATGATGCAAATTACACATACTAGTGAATAAAAATAAGATGTTATTATGTTATGTTCCATGCACACGATTTTCACATATCAAGCATTTAATAAATGTTAAACGTTAATTATTATTATTATTGTAGTGAAGACAGAGAAGTGTGTGGCTTGTAGAATATTAAGAGATTTATCAACTATGTAACTACACGTTGCCATCAGAGAAGTACTAATCAAAATGATATGCTAAAATCTCATGGACTTTGCAACATGTAAATATGTATTGGACATCTGATGTTTCATTTGAAGACCAGAATCTCTTCCCCTTCCCTTGATAATAACACCCCAGTTTTCTTTTCTAACACCTGCATTCATGTGATTCAGGTGTGACTGATGTTACCCTTCAGCTCCAGCAGAGGACGTGTCACACAGGCTTGGTCAATCAAAGCACTGGAATCTCATGACCATGGTAATCATATGAGGGATATAGATGGAACCTAAATCAAACCAGTCAGATTTATCTCTGGGAATTTGTTAGAACTACTGGCAAAAAGAAGCTCTTCAGTGCTCGAATAAACTGGTAGAATATCATCACAGAATTCATAATAGTCCTCTCATGAGAGGGATAAACCTGACAGTGAAGTCAATTTGAAGAAAGAAGAGCCAAGAAACACAGAAAAACTTTTTTTGACGACTATACATTGAGCACTGTGGAAGAGATGGTAATTATTGTCAAGTGTCTATGATTTTCCTTACATTTCCCAGCTTCTCATGTAGCAATGTCAAAGCCATATGCCATTTCTGACCAATAGTATTTAAACATAAATGATGTAAGCCACTTATATGAAAAAGTATTTGAGAATGGGTATGGATTATTTATGGGCTCCCACTTCACTAATCACTGGAAACCACACAATAAAATAGTGGCATTACAGATGGCAGCATCTTGAGAATACGTGAAACAGATCTACTAGCCTGCATTGAGCTGGATAAGAAATATCAAGGATTCAAATTCTAGCTCAGAGATAAAATTAGACCACAAAAATAAGAATCCTTCTACATACAACCAGAGAAAATAGGATATCTGAGCAGAATTTCCCAAGTATGACCAAGATGAAAAGAAATAACATGGCAAATATACAAACATTCTAAAGTCAAAAAGTGTGCAAATAAACAGATCGTTGCCAAGGTTAAACAAAGTCTTTATTCTGGAAGAAATAATTACCCAAATGGGAAATCAATTTTTCATAATTAGATCAGCAATGGATAGAGCAAGAACTTAATCATGAGATTAAAATTTAAAAAATGAAAGCTCAAAGGTGAAATAAACAAGAAAATAAAATTAAAATGTAGCTTGTAAACTTTTGAAATAAATAAAACTAAGACATAAATAAATTAGAAACAGTGAATAAGAACAGACATTGTTAAAAATGGAATTACTAGCATATAGAAAAATCTTTTAATAATCAGATAAAAAGTAAATGCATATAAAAAGAGACAAAGATCATTGTAACTAAAGAGAAGCTGATAGGTATAGAAAAAAAAAGTGATAAGAACACCTGATGTCCCTGAAGTAGAGATATAATCAATGTAACATAAAATAAACTTAAATTATACCAAAAAAATTCCTAAAATGAATATAAAGCAAATCTTAATTCTTGTATATGAAGGAGAGTATATTGTGTTACAGGAAAATCCAATAACAGAGTAGTAAACACCAGACATCACCTGGATAAGCTACTGAAACTTAAGGAAAAGGAAACAATTCTTCTAGTATCCAGACAAAAGAGAAAAAAAATCAAGTGGAAAATAGTAGACTGATCTTAGATTTTTCTAAAGCTTTATTCAATGCTAGATGACAATAACAAACATATATAAATTCTGAAGGAATAGAAGTACGACAGAAGAATATCACATACAGGAAAATGACCATCAAATACAGAGGCAAAAACAACAACAACAACAACAAACAACTTGACAATGGAATGTAACCACTTAAGGGCTGAATCAAAATCAGAAATTTAGAAATTAAAGAGAAATGCTAAGAAGGTTGGTCGTGAGCATTGATAAATTTAAAAAATAAGTTGATTTACAGAACATAAAATTTGTTGTTACAATTGTTGTTCCTTTTAATTTTCATCTTTGCACTTGCTGTATTACGTGAATTCACTATAATAAGTGTATATCATTTTTCAAGACCAGTAGATTGATTTTTCTTAAAACTAGATATAACAAACTGAAAAATTATTAACAAATATTCCTTTAAGCTTGTGGCAATATATATAATTTTTGTTGTTTAGTTCGGTTCTATTAAAATTTGTTCTTACTTTTTAAAAAATTAATATTTCTAAAATGAACCCTGAGGGCCAGCCCGGTGGTGCACTCGGTGGAGTGAGGTGCTTGGGAGCGCGGTGGCACTCCTGCCGAGGGTTCGGATCCCATATAGAGACCGGTCCGCTCACTAGTTGAGCGCGGTGCGGGCACGACACCAAGGGTTGCGATCCCGTTGCTGGTCGCGGTACGGGCACGACACCGAGGGTTGCGATCCCGTTACCAGTCACAAAAAAAGACAAAAAGAAAAAATAAATAAATAAATAAAATGAACCCTGAGTTAATTTTAGTATATGAGTTTATGAAAATAAAGAGAAATCAGGATAATCTATGAAAAGGACACAGCACAGATAAAATGTGTAAACATCAACAGCAAAATCTGGGAATGGGATGTACATAGGGGTCTTTAAAAGTTTAGACACACCTAGGGATCCAGAAGGCCGCTCACATGTGCAGGGAACTGCATATGCCCAGAACAACCCTCACCTCTGAATTAGTTCCTAGCCTCTCACCTCTGGCTCATCCTGAGGTCCTGCACAAGCAGGTAGTGAAGGCTGAGCAGAGTTGCAAATTGCTGGAGTACTGAGGCGTGCTCAACACACACAGCACTTCTCAGCAACGAGTGGGAGACTTATTGGTTCAAGGCTGTTAAAGAAATCTCATTTCAATCATTAGCTGACCACTAAGCTAACTGAACAGAGATGTCATTGGCCATCCCTAACAGGGAATACAGACTTTACAAAATTACTCCAAAAAGTCACAATATAAGCAAAAACAGTAACAACAACAAACCCTGAAGAGGAGGGAATCTGATTTCCCATGTTGCCACATAATATTATTTGACTGCCAAGTTTTTAACAAAAACAACAAAATGAGACATGCAAAGAAACAGGAAAATATGGTCCATATCCAGTATAAAGTAGCAAATAGAAAGAGCCTCTGAGGAAGCCTATAATGGACTTACTAAACAAAGACTTTAAATCAGCTATTACACAATCATGCAATGAACTAAAGTAAAAAGTGGCTAAATAATTAAGGAACAGTGTGTGAACGATGTCTCACCAAATAAAGAGTATCAACACAGAACTAAAAATTATTTTAAAATAGCCAAATAGAAATTCTACTGGTGTAAGTACAACAACTGAAATTTTAAAAATTGCAAAATTGGTTCAAGAGCAGATTTGAGCAGGCAGGCGAAAGAAAAAAAAAATCAGTGAACTTGAAAAATCAGGCCCATTGAGAATATTCAATCTGAGGAACTGAAAGGAAAACGAATAAAATTAATAGAGCCTCAGAAATCTGTGGGACATCAAACATACCAACATGCACATAGTGGGAATTTCAGGAAGGGAAGGGAGACAGAGGGAAAGAGGCAGAGAGAATATTTGCAGAAATAATGGGTAAAAACTCAAAATTGATTAAAGAAAAACAAAACAGTAATATACACACACAAGAAGTCCAATGAACTCTAAGTAGGATACACGCAAAGAGAGCCACACCTTGACGTATCAGAGTCAAACTGTTAAAAGCCACACACAAAGAGAAAATCTTGAAAGCATGTATCCTCTTAGAGAATACAAGGATATTTCAGAAAGTTTTTAGAAAAATAGAATTTAAAGATACTATGAATCTTTATTCAAACAAACTTTTTGAAGGTGCTCTTGTATATGTATCATTTCAAATAGAATTGGTGCTGGAAATATGAACACTAAAAGTGCTTATGGTGGTGTCTCAGCCAGAAATTATGGACAGTGTTGAACACTGAGAGAAAGGTGATCTTTGTTATAACGTTGCAGAGAATTTGACAGAATTATGTTATGTTGAGTGGAAGATAGAACTTGTAAGTGATGAACTTGGACACTTAGTTAAGGTTACCAAGCAAAGTGTGGAAAGTGGAGGCTTGTTTCTCTTGGCTGCCTAGAGTAAAATGTGAGAAGAAAGAGGTAAATCGAGGAATGAATTGTTATGCAAAAAGGAAACAGCACTTAATAACTTGGAAAATTTTAAGTCTATCCAGACAGTGTACTCTAGAAACAGGGCCAAGGGTGTGGCTGATCAACTATTTGCTAAGAGATTCGGTGTGTGACTCATGGATCCAATCAGCCATTTCAACAAAAGCCAGAAAGAGAGATGTGGTTTTCCAGGAGAGATTTGGGAGGGCTCTCTTGGCAGATGGCTTGGACCCCTGTGAATTTCACGAGAGAACAACAAAATGTTTGAGAGGTTTTTTTTACCAGCAGAAACACTGCTGGCCTGGCCTGAAAGGGACAGAAACAGGATGAAATGAAGGAAAAATGATCCCAAGGGAGCAGCCACACGTGCAGAGGCCTGTCCAATGGGATCTCCTTGGGCTGATATGGTGGAGCTGCTACCCTGGTGAAGAGGACAGAACATTGAGCCAAAGAGGATTGTTTTCGGGCCTTGAAATCTAATGTAATTTACTCTGCTGGGTTTCAGACTTGTTTGGGATCTGTAACCCGATAGTCCCCTCCAATTTCTCCCTTTTGGAATGGGAATATCTATCCTATGCTGGTTCTACCATTGCATTTCGGAAGCAGATAACTTGCTATCTGGTTGCACAGGTTCACAGATGGAGAGGAATTTTGCCCCAATATGAATCATACTGGGAGTCTCATCCACAACTGATTCAGATGAGAGTTGGAACTTGGAATTGGTGATATTTACATGTGATTTGGGACCTAGAGTTGATGCTGGAGTGGTTAAGACTTTTGGTAATGTTCAGTTGGAGTAAATCTATTTTTCTCATGAAGAGGACATGAATTTTGGGAAGCCAGAGTGCAGACGATCATGGGTTGAATTGATTTCCCCCAAAAAGACATGTTGAAGTCCTAACTTCCAGTACCCCAGAATGTTACATTTGGAAATAGGGTCATTTCGCAGATGTAATTAGTTGAGTTAAGATGAGGTCATACTGGAGTAAGGTGGGCTCTTTATTTGATATGACTGGTGTCCTTAGAGGAAAAGGAGAAAGATAAACAGGGAAAAGACATCAGTTTGACAACAGAGACAGAGATTGAAGTGATTCATCCATAGGACAAGGAGTACCAAGTATTGCCAGCAAAGATGAGAGGCTAGAAGAGGCAAGGAGGCATTTTCTCCTGTCGATTTCAGAGGAAGCATGGCCCTGCCAACACCTTGATTTCAGACTTCTAACCTCCAGAACTGCAAGGCAATAAACTACTGTAGTTTAAGCCACCGAGTTTGTGATATTGCAGCCTTAGGAAACTAATATACAGTTCAATTTGGAAAGTATTTTTTTTTTCAACAAATAGCTTGAGACAGATAAATATTCATATGCAAAAGAATGAAATTGGACCCTACCCCACTTAGAGACTCTGCAAATATGAAGGTACTTGTTAAACTTTCCGAGCTTTAGTTCATTCATCTATAAATTATCAAGTAATAAGTTGCCAATCTCATAGACCTATTACTAGGATTTGATCGGATAATGTATGCAAAGTTCACAATTACTGCTGCACACATAGTGCTTGATAAATCTTTTTCTTGTTGTTGTTGATATTGTTATTATTATTCTGAACTAGAAGATCCTAAAAAGAATAGCTTGATAACATAAGGATGTCAACTACTATATCCCATTATCCCATGCAGCATGCAAACCTTGTCAAATTTTAAAAAGATTTTCAGAAAACATTAGAAAAAAGTAATGTGAAATTAAACATAGTTTGGTCATATTGCCCCTGAATAAACAGTATTATGTCTTTTACACTGAAAATTCAATGCAGAATGTCATTCTAGCACATCATTTCTTAGTAAATGATGTTAAGCAATTGATCAATCAAACAAACTTAGGGGAGACAGCTTATTCATCTTGACAGCTAAAGGACAGGACAGTTTATGTTAGAGATGAAAGTTTCCTCCTGCCAATAGCCACAAATAGTGAATTTAAACTCTGAACTTACATTTCCTAAGTCTGTTACAAAACCTCACTTCAGGCCTGTTGGTAATACATACAAGGTAGCCTAGCAAAGATATTTTGTCTTGCATCTATCCCCACATTTCTTTTTCAAGCAAAGGAATCAAGTGCTTGTGGCATACAGAACCACTTTCATGTCATCTTAGAATGCCCGTCTCTCACCTGAGCTGGCAGTAAATTTAACATTGACTCTCAGCCTCAACTATGATCACTAATGGAAACATTTGACAACAATAATTTTCCTTTTAATGCTGAGTGTATAATTATCTCCATTGCATTGTCTTAAATTTACATTAGTCACGCCATTCATTCCCAACAGCTTTATGTTTATTTTTGGGAGGGTTGATTTTGTTTTCTAAGTTAGTTTTTTAAGTTAGGCAGACACAAAAATTTAAAAACAAGACACCACATTTTTGTTGGTAGGGACATGCTTCTGGATGTCTTGGACAAGACCTTTTCTCACAAGTAAAAACAAAACATAACTGGGGAATAGTGAAAAACCAAGGGAGTCCTAGATGCCAAACATTAGGAGCCATTCCTCTAGGCACAAGACAGAAACCATGTGATTCTTATGGGCTGCTGCTACACCAATGAAAAGATCCTCCAAATATTCAGTTCTACTTTGAGTCAATTGCTAAATGTTCAAAGATTCGAAGTCCCTGGAGGGAATATCAGATTGGTCAATCAAGTTCCATCAGCTTCTGAAAGAGGCAGCAGTGGGAGGTGATGATAAAAAGCTGCCACCAAGAACTACCCTCCGTCTGAGAATTCACACATGGAGTATTCTCTTCAGTGGGAAACTGGAAGGTTATTAGTAAAGAGCAAGAGGGATAAAGGTAGATACTGGTCACTCAACAAAGTGATAAATATTCCCTATGAGTAGTGTTGGTGATACTCATAGCGATCCCCTTTATATAGGATTTTATAACTCTATAATATAACACAAATAATCTCATTGGTCACTTCTACAAACCTATGGGCTGTATATCACTATGCCCATTTCACAAATAAGGTAACAGATGTGCAGATAGGTTAAGAGCCTTCCCATGGTCACGTGATTTTGATATGACTGAATCAAGACTCAGATGCTAAGCAAATAATATACTCACTCACTAAATACTTGTTAAACAAACGAATGAGTGACAACTTTCTTCAGAGACTCATGTAAGCGTCATTTCTTGGAAACACCTTCCAAATGAAAGAATTCTTTAAAAAATTTAGTTCACCACCTTTTTTAAAAAAACACAGGAAACAAACCATGAATTAAAATGGTTTGCGTAAGGCAAAACAATCTAGCCTGGAATTCTGGTTTACTGAAATGGAGCATCTTGCTCTTATCCCTACACATATTGCCTTCCCTACAGTCCCCTCCTTGTACTGGGTATCATTGTTTTCATCTCATGGAAGGAAATGAGAAGCATAATGTAGTCCATGCTCTGTGTGAGCTCATGGGCAACTAGGAAGTCAGTGTTTCTTGTGCATCAGCCCAGGCTTGAATGACTTTTAGGATGGTTCTGATACTGCTCAAGGAATCCAGCGTTCTAAAAGCTCCTGCCTGGACCGAGCCCGTGGCGCACTCGGGAGAGTGCAGCGCTGGGAGCACAGCAGCGCTCCCGCCGCAGGTTCGGATCCTATATAGGGATGACCGGTGCGCTCACAGTGCTCACTGGCTGAGTGCGGTGCAGCAGGTCTCAAAAAGGACAAAAAAAAATAAAAAATAAAAATAAATAAAAGCTCCTGCCTGATGCTTCCCTTCTGGAACACCTGCCCTCTAGATGTCACCAACCCTGGAGAGCCCTCTCTCCCTCATAGCATCCCCTCTTATTACCTTATTACACATCCGCCAGAGCCACAATAGGACAGTCACCAAAAGATCCATTCCCAAAGCCTTTGGCTATTAGGTCAATATAGAGTTGGAAGTCTCAACTGAATGAGACATCTGTGAATAGGATTTTTCTGCTGGTAGTGTGAGACTTGTGTTTCTAATTGGAATGATTCCCATATCAGCAAACATCCAGGATGATTAGCTCTATCTAACTATTTGATCTATAGTTAAGTACAGTACAAATAAGCTTTTTAAGGCCAGGCTAGTATATCAGTCAGTGTGCTCTCAGTTGCAAATACCAGAGTATACAACTAAAGAGGCTTAAATCTTAAGAATTTATTATATCCAGTGATGGACTAGTAAATGACTTCTGACTCTCCAGAGGGTTAAAAAGCCATGATATGTAGTGTCTGCAATTTCCATGTTGTAAAAACACCTGCCATGGATGATTTCATGCCAATGCAATCACTGAATGAAGAATTGGAAAGAAATGCGCACCATCAGCTCTCACCATCAGAGATGACTTCAGCACATCACACGACAAGAAATTAATGGAAGGAGAGTTGACTCGGTGGTTGAACATCATCAAGGACCTGAGTCTTTCTGCTTTTCTCTTCTGCTGAGCTCACTCCATTGGCTATTCATCTCAGGCTGGTCTCCTCCTGACTGCAGGATGGCTGCCTCTGTTCAGACAGCATGTATTTTCACAACTGCATCCAAAGGCAGAAAGGATAGTTTCTCCTGCCAGTATCTTTCTGTCAGGGTGAAAACATTTCCCAGAAGTGTGCCCCCCTACTCACTGGCCAGACTGAGTCAAAAGTCAAACCCTAACTGTGGGAGAGGGTGGAGAAAGGTTTATCTGGCACTTTCTGCCCCTAGAATGAGACTTGGTCCCTACCATCATGGAACAACTAAAGTTGGAGAAGGAAAATGGGGAAAGGTCTACTGTTTTGACAAAAAATAAACAGGTCTGCCACAGTTGAGAAATTCACCACCATGTTCAACACTACTTTTATGGAAAATGAGCTCCCTAAGTTTTAGAACACAATTCAAGTACAAATTGGTTGTGTTGTGTTGTGTTGATGGTATCTATCCTTGAGTGCATCTGGGAGGGGACATAGAGGTTTTCTAGTCCACAGCTGATGAAGACACCTTCCAAAGTAAGGTTTATGCTTCTTGGTCAGTCATCCCAGGGAAGAGTGAACAGTTTCTGTCAGAATTTGCTAGTTTTAAAAGCTATTAGGATTCTTGATAATTTAGCTTTTTAAGGGAAGTTTTTATACTCTGTGATTATAATTATAAGCTGGAAAGTTCTGGCTTTCCAGAGGGTAGTCATGTGTCCAATAATTGGATAACACCATTAGCAGTTAGATCCCTTCTTAATATCCATTAAAGGTGATCCTTCCCTGCTCATTAAATTAAAACAGCTACTTGGAGATTGGAAAATGTGTGAGTTGAATGTGTGTGGTACTGTGAGCAGAACTATCAACTAAATGCCTGAAGACTCCCCCTTCCCATCCACCATCAATTAGCTGTGAGACCTTAGGCAGGTTGCTTAACCTTTGCAACCTTGGCTTTCTTATCTCTGAACAGAAGAAATTTTAGGAAATGGTCTTTAAGTCCTTTTCAGGTCCAAAGGGCTTTGGTTCAAATTACTAGTAATGCCAAAATAAAGGTGCTGGGTTTCTAGGTAACCTTGGTCAAGTCAATTAACCTGCCTGGCTCTTAGTTATTTATTCACAAACATGCCTGAGGTACATTAGCACCTGCCTCTAAATATAAATTATATAATGTCAGGTTGAAAAGGAAGCATTCACTGAGCAAAAAAATAACCAGTTACTAAAATATAAAGACACAACCCTCTGTGGTGATGATGGGTAGATGCTGTCATATGAGTGTATGTCCAAAGATAGGTCTGACTCAGGCAAGCAGTAATCAGGTGGAGCAGAATGAAATCAGGCAGATCTAATCTTTTAGAAACCTATTTCCAAGAGATGATATGCTTCAGTATTAAAGGGAAGGATCCAGAATGGTTCTGTAGAAACAGAAAAAAAGGAGTATAATTTGTGCATGTAAAATAGTCAGATCATCGCAACCCTAATTTACAAGGAGTTTGTTCCAAGAACAAGATGTTTGGAACTCAGAGATTAATGTTACACATGGGATTAGTTTCTCTGGACAGACAATAAAGTTTTTTTTTTCCACAATGTATTTATAGGAGATTTTGGCATTGTGAGCATATGTTAGGGTGGTAGAGACAAGACTATAAATAGAAGGCATGGAAATCAAGCTTTGTCACCAGAGCAGTAGTGAAACCAGGGACACTGCAGGCAAATGCATCTTTGGAGTTTTGGTTAGTGCTCCTACTTCTAAATCACTGCAAAGTCTCATGACTAGTGAACTGGGCTGGTTCTTGTGCCATCCTCAAGATCTCCTTCTATTTCTATCACTTAAGTCAGACCAGTTCTTGGTGGCTCAACTTCTGTCCTGGCCCTAATCCATCTTCATGGCAAGGAAGACTTCCAAAGCTGAAGCATCTCCTGCTCCATCTTCCTACATCAGCTTCAGGAAAGGAAAGATAATTCCGTACATACACACCCCATCAAGAGCACTGTAACTTATCAGGTGCCCCCTCAAGAGGAAGAGCCCTGTTTCTTTCCTCCCCATTCCTATCCTGTGCATGCTATACAGCTATGCCCCACTGCAAACAGAGCTCCCCTGATGGTTAGAATATGGAGCGGGTCCTTGCAGTTGTCATGAGGACTGGAAATTCTTCAATCAGTGATAACATCTGCTGGAAATAACCATGGCAAAAAAGAAAACTGGGTGATTGTAAACTGAGGTTCTTCTGTGGTCTTTCTGGGTGTAGCCATGTATAATGCTTTTATTCTTTTTTAGTCTCTTGTAAGGAGAGTGAAACATTAAACAGAATATTCAGGGGTGAGTATATTAATCAATTGAATGTTGGGATAGACATATATAACATCAAAATTACATTTTATTTTGTTTTGCTTGTAATTTCAGTTGTTTGGTTATAGAAGATCTTGCTGGTCATGGAGGGCTGTTCTAAACTTCAGTTGCTACAGCTCTCTACGCTAAATTCAAAAGATGTGAAGAAGGCTATATGTAAGCTGTATCACTCATTGGATTTTCTGGGAATACCTGTTTGTAGTAAATCTTTCTTGTGAGATTGCTCTGCAAGAGACATGCACAAGGAATTCCAACTAATCAAGATTTTACAGTTCAACTGGACTTCTCTAAACTGGAAATAGAGGTTTTTGATTCAAAGAGTACAGTTATGCAGACCTTGTTTCTCCTTTTTCAGTCTTCTTCTGTAGTGACTAAACAGAAATATTTTAATAAAACTCTTTCATTCTGTTTTAGCACCAAATCAATATAGTGCAATCCTAGGGCAGGCTTGCTTGTTCAACTTGTCTCCATGTCTCCAAAAACTCTCCTTCTTGATTTAGGATTGGTAAATAAACTTCAAGATGATGTGTGTGTCCTTGCTGTCCAATTAAAGTCACAGAGAGAAAACAGAATCTACTCATGGATGTCTTATTTTAGTGTCTGCCAACTAACTACAAATAGCTCAGAAATGTTACCTACTCAGTGGAGATCAATTTACAATATAACTTCCTGTTTTCGATGGCAGTGTTTGTGCTGCTTTTACAATCCAAACACCTAAAACGGCAATCTGATGAGTCAGAAGTTAAAATGAAGCTGGATGCAGTAGAGGTACCATTTGTTCTTTTTCTCTTTCTGCCCACTGTCTGCCCCAATTACTTCCTACTTGAACTGTTTTACCCCCTCCAGAGGCTCTCCATTTATTCATCCTGTGATAGCATCATCCACCTCTCACTGCCTCCTGCTTCCCATCTCTGACCGCACCAACCCAGGGTCCTCCTTGGGTTTATACTTTAAAGCCCCTAAAGAGTTGAAGTTAAAGAAACTACACTTGACTTTCTCTCTATTGTGTGTGTGTGTGTGCGTGCATGTGTTCACCCATGTGCCTGTGAGTAAATGCATATTAGTATGTATGGAACATATACTAGTTTCCAATGTGCATTATCTACATTATCTCATTTAATCCTCACATTGGCCTATTTACATATTACAGACAAGGAAATAAACACTGAGAAAGTTTGTATAACTTAATTAAAGAGCTAGAAAGGGGCCGAGCCCGTGGCGCACTCGGGAGAGTGCGGCGCTGGGAGCGCAACAGCGCTCCCGCCACGGGTTCGGATCCTATATAGGGATGGCCGGTGCGCTCACAGCGCTCACTGGCTGAGCGTGGTGCGGCTGGTCTCAAAAAGGAAAAAAAAAAAAAAAAAAAAAAAAGAGCTAGAAAGCCTGAGCTCGTAT
>NW_007728804.1:172205-175582 GCF_000696425.1 Galeopterus variegatus | reverse complement strand
CAAAAAGGAAAAAAAAAAAAAAAAAAAAAAGAGCTAGAAAGCCTGAGCTCGTATTCAAACCAGAGGCACTTATTACTGAAGCCTACACCGTTAATTCTTCTCTCTCTCTCTCTCTCTCTTCTGTGCAACTGCTTACAAAGAGGAGCCCCCACTGAGGTGCTGAGTGCACAGTCTCCAGGCTGGCCTAGCTGAAGACAGACACTGTAGATGTGACCAAGCTATAAGTTTGACTTCAGACACATGAGAAGGTTGCTTCTCAAATTCACCAAACTTTCCCCTTGCCTCTGCTTCCATCTTACCTCCTCCAGTCTACTGACTTAGGAAATTTCACAATTAAAGTTTTATTTCTTTGGCTGAAGGCTTCTTGTTGCCTGCTAAAGTGAAAATTCCACTGAGAGTATCACATTAAACTTTTCTAAGAAAAATCTATTTGCACTCAATATGACAAAGATATATTGATAATTCCCTAATTGAGGATTACAGTGGGAAGAGGCAGGGGATGCAGAGAATGTGAGGCCACTGGTCAGTAAGCAGAAGGAGAAACTACTGTGGAGAAGGATTTAGAAATGGGGAAACAAGGACTTTGTGTAAGAAGAATAGACCAGCAGGCATATCCTATTGCACATTTTAGCTTTGCCCCAATTCTAAATTAGAATGTCACAGTAAAAAGTCAACTGAAATATGTAATTTAAGATTCTCCCACTCAATAATTTCAATATGAAACTGAGATATAGCTAAGGTAACTTTGGTTTATAAAAATAACTGTTTATTTATAAAATACAAACAGTTATTTCAAACTTTGTGTGTACAATATGAATAATGTATGTGCAGAAATGATTTAAAATTCTGCCTCTTCCAGATGTCCAAGTAACCACAGAACAAAGCCTCTTGAAATACTTTAAAATATTTAGGATTCGGTGTAAACACCTGTTCTGTTGATTCTTTGGACTACAGAATCCAATTCCTCAAATTCTGCTACCAGTTTATCTACCAACTAGAAGTGGGTCAGTGCCAGTAGCTGTGGGTATGTGAGGAAACAGGTAAGAACGTTTCTGGCAGCTACGAAGCTGCTGACCCAACCTCGTTTTATCATCACCAACATGGCAACAGAGTCATTAAAAACTTTGACTTTAATGAGCTATACATTTATTAATTCAACTAATATTTATTGAGCAATTACTATGTACAGGGCAGTGAAGACACAGTATTAACAAAAGCAGATATGATGCCTCCTCAAGGAGCCAATGCCCATTTTGTCATCATCAGCCCAGCAAGCAGATTTTCTTCATGATAGCATGACTAAGAATATACTAAGAGGCTATTTTAGGTAAAGAACCCAGAAATATTAGAAACCATCTCTGAACAAATGGCTCTTCTTGCCAAGTGCTGGAGGAGAGAATATGGATTGGTACTGGCCAGTCAGATCAAGTCAAGTAAATCTCAGTTTTCATACGATATAGTAGCACCCTGAACCCCCAGTACATAGCCCTGGTGATGTTGGCTGGACCACACAGAGGATTCTTGTCTCCCATTAATGGGTGGGGCAGAAAGGTCAAAGGACACAAATCTCTAAAGCAAAGGAGGCCTACTCCATCTATTTTTACTTTCAAGCTCAAAATCGAGTTTCCAATCATACCATGCCAACTTAATGAGGGGCACTGCCACAGGTACCAGAAGGGAAAGAGTAAGATATCTGAACCAAATACCTGGAACAGCTTCTTTATGCCCATGAGTTTCTGGCTATAAGAAAGATGACCCAATCAGTGGCCTGCAGTTTTCCTCCTCCTTGAGAGAGGAGAAGGAAAAAGAAGTGAGGGAAAGAAATAGAAGGTCCTAGACAGCATGATGCATTGGCATTCCTTTTCCCATGGTGCCCACTATGTCTGCTGTCTACACAGCTGGACCAGACACTTTCTGCTAACAGCAGAGAAGAGGGTGCCTTCAAAAGAAATAGATGACATGGCTCTCACCCCATTGAAACATAAATAAAACACAAGGCAGTATAGGATTTAGGGTCAGAGAATCATTTGTAATCATCTAATCCAACCTGAGGAAGATGAAGGTATTTCCCCAAGAACAATAGCTTCTTAGTGTCAAAGACCCACAGAAGACCCAGGGCAGCCTCTGCAACAGTACAGTTTCCTCTGTGACATCCACTGCACCAGAAAGCAGGCTGGACTGGCCCCCCAAGAGGCAGCAGGCCAGCCTCCTTTGCAGGTAGATAAAATGCAGGGCTTTGTTGGGGTTATAGGACTTTGATGGTTTTATGTGCACTATAATCCTGAGGTAAAAATTTGGATGAGAATTTGCTACAGAGGTGACTTCAGAAACTTTGTTTCAAATGCAGATTAGTCCTAGGATAAATCTTCTACAAATGGATGGGATGATTCCAAGCTCCCTGCGATGTCTGGTAGGACTAAACTAAACAGTCTTATACCACTTATGCCCTCACATCCAAGTCAAAACAGGTAAGTCCTGAACGGGCCGTAAAACCCAGAGAGATTCTCAAGAGTTCTTTAAAACAGAAGAATCTTGAACTCTTGAATGAGTTTGGCTCTACAATCCTTGATTTGAGCTTAGTGGCAACCTCAAGTTCTGAACCTTGGCTGCACATTAAAATCACCTTGGGGGGTGGGGGGCAGGCTTTTAAAAATCTCAATGCCCAGACTGCACCCCACATCAATGAATTCAGAGTCTCTGGGGGTGGGGTCCAAGCTGTGATATTTTTAAAAAGTCCCTTAGGTGATGCTATGTGCAATTAAACTTCAGAACCACACTTAAATGGAGTGGTTTCAACTGATAAGGCTGCAAAGTACTACCACTCTGGGTGAGGAAAATTGGTCTGGGGCTACTGTCACTCACTGTGGTTTCTTACAACATTGTTTTTAATCTTTGAAACTTTTGAATGCTTTTAAGGATGGCCTCAAGCTGCACATTACAGAAATTGTGAGGGGTTTAATCCAGGGAAATTGTAGCAGGGTTCATATCAGAAAAAATAAATCACAGTCCTCTTACTAAAACTACAGTACACACCCTCAGAATTAATGTCTACTTAATTCCCACACAGGACTGCCGGGTCACCTCGCAGAATATCCTGACTGATGTCCAGGGAGGACGTGTGCCTGCAGTTGCTGGGCTGTTCTGCCATCAGCTGAGGACTGTGCTTGCTAACATTCCCTGTCTGTGCTACTTCCTATTAATGCCTGTTGTACCTGGTACCCTAATTACTTAACATAATTTTACATCTCATAAACCAAGACCAATAAATATGCGTGCAAAACCAAATATACTGGGCCGGCCCGGTGGTGCACTGCTACAGTGCGCCGCTTGGGAGCACAGCGGCACTCCCGCCGAGGGTTCGGATCCCACATACAGAC
>NW_007728804.1:168356-170380 GCF_000696425.1 Galeopterus variegatus | reverse complement strand
TGAGAACATGCGGTATTTCTCTTTCCTTGTCTGGCTTATTTCACTTAACATAATTTTCTCTGGATTCATCCATGTTGCTGCAAATGGCAGAATTTCATTCTTTTGTATGGCTGAGTAGTATTTCATAGTGTATATGTACCACATTTTCCTCATCCAGTCATCTGTTGATGGACATTTATGTTGGTTACATATTTTGGCTATAGTGAATAGACCTGCAATGAATGTGGGAGTGCAGGTATCCCTTTCACATGATGATTTCCATTCCTTTGGATACATGCTCAGTAGTAGGATTGCTGGATCATACGGTAGTTCTATTTGTAATCATTTGAAGAACCTCCATACTGTTTTCTATAATGGCTGTACTAATTTGCAGTCCCACCAACAGTGGAGAAGAGTTTTCCTTTCACCATATCCTCACCAGCATTTGTTGTTCTTGTTCTTTTTAATAAGGGCCATTCTAACTGGGGTGAGATGATATCTTAATGTGGTTTTGGTTTGCATTTCTCTGATGACTAGTGATGTTGAGCATTTTTTCATGTATCTGTTGGCCATTTGTATATCCTCCTTTGAAAAGTGTCTATTCATCTTCTTCACCCATTTTTAAGTTGGATTATTTGGTGTTTTACTGAATAGTTGTTTGAGTTCTTTATATATTCCGGATATTAATCCCTTGTTGGATATATAGTTTGCAAATATTTTTTCCCATTCTGTAGGTTGTCTTTCTGCTCTGTTGATTGTTTCCTGTGCTGTGCAGAAGGTTTTTAATTTCATATAGTCCCATTTGTTTATTTTTTCTTTTGTTGCTTGTGCTTTTGGCGTCTTTTTCATAAAGTCTTTGCCCAGTCCCCTTTCCTGGAGGGTTTCCTCTATGTTTTTCTTAAGTAATTTTATGGTTTCAGGTTTTATATTTAAGTCTTTAATCCATTTTGAGTTGATTTAGGAANGGTGCGGGCGCAACACCGAGGGTTGCGATCCCGTTGCCGGTCCCGGTCCGGTACGGGCGCTACATTGAGGGTTGCGATCCATTGCCGGTCATGAAAAAAGACAAAAAGGAAAAAAAAAAAAACGAATATAGTTATTTTTTCTGTGAAAGTTAAGTAAAATTCTTGAAAAACTGGATAAAGACAAATCACTAACAAATATGTTATTTACTGTATATCATATATTATAAATATTTTATATTTAATGATCTATATCACAATCTACTTATATGTATTTTTGTATATATGTATACATATTTATGTGTGTATTTGTACTATATTATTTTATATATTTGTTTTATGCATATAACATATGTAATATATATATGCCAGACAACTATAAATGTTTTGAAAATGTGTCAAAACTGAGTGGGAATTTGCACTTAGATTGCTTCATAAATGCCTTTCAGTTTCTGTCTCACTTTAATCTTGAAATCCTAGTGAATACATTAAGGGTGTGGTTGTTGCATAAAAGATAATAGAAAGAGTTCCAATTAGCATATCTATATTCAGAGAAGAGGCCTTGGCCCTATATCAACAGATTGGCAAAACAATGTAATTTTATGCACCTTAAGTTAAAATAAAACATTCAAGGGACTCTGCCTCCTTATTTATGATTCTCTTTTCAAAAGGCTCTTTGAATTCACCAAGTTTTGAAATCACTTCTGAGAAAAAAAGACCATCTTTAGTAGAAGAGTAAAGCATGCATTGCAGGCCAAGGATTTTATCAGAAATCATGCTTTCCTTTCTAGTGAGAATGAGGACATTATCACTGAGGCTGTATTCTATTCTTTTTTTAAAATATTATTTATTATAAGCATATTATTATTACAAATCGTAATTTTTCTTTATGCCCTTTACCCAACATATCTCTCCCCAATGCCCCCCGTGCCCCACCTCCTCACCCCCATCTCTAATATTCTGAAAGTTCAAGGAATTGTTTAGGTTCTCTCTCTCTCTCTCTCTCTCTCTCTCTCTCTCTTAGCACCCAGTTATAAATAAGTGAGAACATGCGGTATTTCTCTTTCCTTGTCTGGCTTATTT
>NW_007728804.1:166792-167487 GCF_000696425.1 Galeopterus variegatus | reverse complement strand
TTTATTTATTTATTTTGGCTCAGAATTGCTTCAGGGTCTTTTGAAGTTCCATGTGAATGTTAGAATTGCTTTTTCTGTTTTGTGAAGAATGATGTTGGTATTTTGATGGGGATTGCATTGATTGCAGATTGCTTTGGGTAGAATAGACATTTTCACAATGTTAATTCTTCCCATCCAAGTGCATGGTATGACTTTCCATCTTTTTATGTCCTCCTTAATTTCTTTCAGTAGTGATTTGTAGTTCTCATTGTAGAGATCTTACACCTCCTTGGTTAAATAGTTGTGTAGAGGGGTTAAGAGCACAAGTATGGGAATCAGGCAAACTGGATTTCCAATAACTATCCTGCCACTGACTAGCTCTGGGATCTTGGGAAAGATAGTTGCCCTCTTTGGACCTCACTTGTCTTATCTATAACATGAAGTTAAAAAGAAGACAATGAGGAAAAAATAAAATAAGATATGAGGAAAGGGAGTGTATGATTGGGGTTAACAGTTTGGACTATGAACTAAGAGATCTTAGTTTTTAAATGACACTAATTAGCTTTGTGAGCTTGAAGAAGTTTCTTAAATTTTCTGAGCTTGCATTTCATCTTCTGTAAAAACAGGAGAAACCCTAATATTTCCTTTAAGATAATACATATAAATCACTTAGACTATTGTAAGGGAGTTAAAGGGACTTTATGAGTGTTAGACAA